>NW_027437723.1:0-154000 GCF_965140245.1 Athene noctua
AGGGTTGTTGGTCAGCAGCAGGGCAAGTGCTATAGGGGAGGGAAAATAAAATCCTACTGCAGTGCTGCCTAACAGAGGTCAGGCTTGGGTTCCTCGTTACTGTAAGTTGTCTCACACATTTCAGACAAGAATGATTTAACAGCACAGAGACACTGCACACAGATTTCTCTGAGACGGCACCATGCCAAGGAAAGGCGACGCTATCTTGTGGATTTTCTTTATGTATTCCTGCACGAAGCTGCGGCTATTTCTGTTTTTCAGTCTGTGACTCTGGCAGGAAGACACTGGCTGGGCGGCACACGGTGTTCTGCAGAGGCACAAGGTGCTGCCGACGGCAGGAGCTGCCGTGGCTGGGGCAGGCGCAGCTCTCTGTGTTCCACCGGGCTCCTTCTCTGCCTGGGAAAGGAGAGTGGGATGGCATGCTCCTGGGTCGCAGAGTTTACATCACAGACTGTTACGGCGAAGGACCTTAAAAATGCATTTTCCCACTCGTAGTGGCACCTTGTGGAAGTTCAGTACTGAACACTTGTACCGTGGGTCCTCGTAAGGTTGCGGTGAAGCGGAGGAGGGATGGAGCAGAGAGCTGGGGTTGTGATCAGCTCTGCCTGAAGAATCTCCTGCTGAATGGGAGTGCAAAAAGTCACCTGCGGAGTCAGTTGTTCAGAGACTTACTATTTGAGTAAGCCAGACAGACCTGGAGTAGGAGTGGAGACAGGACCTTCGGGTTGAAGAGATTACCTGAGGTGATGGAGCAGAAAGTGCTGAATTATGTAAAAGCTCCGAGTTTCCTCTGTGACTGACGTCCCTTTAGGTTATGCTGCCTTTCAGGTGCAATGTTGGAGTCCTTCTAGTTGATAGTTTGGTCAAACTCAAAAAATTAAAGCAAAATACAAGCGGGTGACAAGTTTTTATCTTCTTTCATATCCAAACAAGATAAAGTACAAGATTAATATTAGCTGTGGTAAGTCAGAAGACTTTCACAAGCTGTGTAACCAAGCAAATCATCTCCTGGCTCCGATTCCACTGAAAATGCCTTTTTGAAAGCAGAGAGTTGCTGAGTAAGAGCAGATGATCACCTGCTCTTTTTCCAAAAGGCATGAAATCTCCTTTTCCTCGGACACTCAGGCCAAGCCGTGCGGTGAGTGGAGCAGATGAAGGCTGCTGCTTTTGTCAACGCAAGCAGATCTTCCCTGGCAACAGTCAAGGGTGTTAGTGCGAGTCCTGGCGTTTTATGGCCTGCAAACCACAGGGCTGTTAATGTAACCTTATAAATAATGAGAATAAATAATTTTGGAGACTTATTTTGTACATGGGAAATACCATGTGCGTTGGTAGTTTTTCTCTGCTTTATCTCTGATAAATGACACAAGAATCTTTAGTGTCATATTTTACTTTTTGAGATAGTCCGTGGAAAATGAACAGTTATCGATCTGTTCAGGGGTGGTACCTGCAAAACACTGTCTGACATGGGGGTTTGCACACCAAGATTTTTTTTAACGTGTGATGTTTACATTCTCGCAGACTGATCTGGAACGTCCCCAGGGATCAGGATGCCCAACTGTCCCTGACCCACTGTGCTGTCAGGTGCTGTCGTGCCTCCCGGGTATCCTGAGCGAAGGGGAAACAACAGCCCCATCACATCCCTGCAGTTCATCCTTCTGCGGACAGCCTGAGTCACCGTCTGGAAGGAGGACGCACACAGCACCCAGTTATTTGCAGGGTAGGAGGGCGCTTGCCTCCAGTGCAGGACTGGAGCTGAGAGCAGCGCCAGCTCAGCACACCTGTGATGAAGTACTGCCCAGGCAGGGACCAGGAGAAGGAAAATGAAGTCTTCATTTTTGTTTCCTTTCTCATCGCCTAAAGGAACCGATGAACGCTGAACTTAGTTCAATGTGCTCGTAGTTGTAAGCACGTGTGATTTGTTGTTTCGGTGTTCGTGGTTTTTTAGTGTTCTAGCCCAGTACTTTCCAATTCTGCCACTTGCACCCCGATGCAACCGATGTGCCAAACCCCCAGGACGTGGCAGCACAGTCTGGAAATCCTCTGTTCCCAGTTGAAACAAGTGGGAATTTTCAGTAGAAAAACTGCAGAGCTGTGCAAGGCCTTTCCTTCCTCTGGCTCCCTCTGCTTGGAGGAGGCAGGAGCTTTGCCTCTGGCTGCTGAAGGATGTGATTTTTCAAAACCGAGTTGGAATCTCTCTCTGTCCTCTTACCTGCACCTCACTGGAGAAGGTGGACGCTGTTCCTCAGTAATGAGGTGGCAGTGCTGGCAGGGGAGTTTGTCAAAGAAATATTACCTGTCTTTACTGGTAAAAGGAACCTGTTGGGTTTGGGGTTTTGTAAGATGCTAAACACGACTCTGGCTAAAGGTAAAGTCCATTTACAGAGTCTCTTTTGGATTACTGCTTTTTGTTCTTGAATCCTGTGCTGACTGAGGGTCTTACTGTATAAAACTTGTCAAATTCTGTCATTACTCTGTGTCTGTTGTTACAGATCACGGCACCAGAACAGAGTCCAGCAGCTTCCGTCACCGTCAGGGCCGTCAAGATGAGGAAGGAGATGGAAGCCCGGAAAGGGCTCTTGGCCTGGGCACTCCTTAATGTGTCTCTCGCAGGCATGATATATCCTGAAATGTGCGTTAATTGTCACACCTGAGTCAAACAAGCAAAGCCTCCTCCTTCCTGTCTCCCGAAATATTTCCTGGGACGGAGTAGTTGCAAAATGCTAACTTCTCTTTTTTCTTTTCAGGACTGGAAATCTCATCAGCTCGTATTACAACATCGCGTGCTGGCCGCTCTGGTGCCTTGGTGAGTTGCTGCAGCATAGAAATTGGTTTTCAGGGTTCTTTTCTTTTTTTCACTTGTCAGTTTGATTGCTGAAGAGGTAGACTTTACACTAGCTGTTTTATGAAAAAAAAAAATGGGGTTTTTTGTTTATTTAAATTGAAACCAAAGCTTGGGTTTGCTTTCTGCTGTGTCCCTTGAAACTTGGCATTTCATCCAGTGTAGTGACAGGTAAGGAGTGTTAACAGCTCTCTTAGATAGGAAGAACTTAGTTGGTGCCTTAAATCTGTTGACCGTGTAGAGGAAGGCTTTGGGGAACACGGCAGATTTCCCTGCTCTGTTGTACTGCGGGCGTGGATGGCATTTCACAAGAATTCAAGTTTGTTTTGGAGGAGCAGACTCTAAGCCAGCTGTATCAAATATGGTTAGAGGATGAAGCAGGAGGAGGAGAAAAATCCTGAGATGAGTGACAGATGAACTGACAGAAGATGGTTTTTGAGAAATACTGTGCAACTTCATTGTAGTAGATTTGGAAAATAACTGTCCATCTTTAAACATTCCATTTTAGCCGTACCGATTATCTCAATACAGGAAGGAAAATAATCTCCAAGGGTTCTGGTATAAAAAGGTGAAGAAATCTTGGCTATTGCCCAGATTGGTACTTACCGACAGCACTAATAACTAGACCTGTTTTGAATGGGCATAAGCCCGTTTTTGCAAGCAAGACACTTTGGTTACTCCCCGTGCTCAAGCGACGGTAAAAACTTCTCTGTTTCTTCTAGAACTCCCACTGGCATCCCTGCTCAGCCTGAACGCCGCCTTTGGTTTCTGGGTGTGCTTCAAATACACAGGGGCACCGACCAGCCTGGTCGCGCGTCCTCGCCAGCAGAGCCTGCTGGGGTTGCAGAATGCAGGTGGGTGCAGTCAATCTCTCTGGCAATTCTGTTTTTATTCTTTTCTTTTGTTTCCAGACGGTCTCTGTCTCAAGGGCAGGATTCTCTAGCGAAGCGCGCTCTGAATCGCCTCCTCTGACAGGAGCGGTAACCTGAATTACCCGCAGCGTATTAAAATTCCCCACGTCAAGTGATCATTTGATGCGTGTTTGTGGGAGAACTGGAGGGGAAACAAACGCAGGCGGTGGGAAAGGGCAGGATGAGAGCGGCTGCTGAAGGACAGGGAGGGACTTGAACCCTGTGAGGCTGGGCAGGGAATCTGTGACTTGTCCACGGAAGTAGGAGCCAGGCAGAGAGCGCAGGTTCATATTTAATTTTGATGTCCTACTCCTGTCACGCGGGGCCAGGAGAACCCAAGGAGAGGTGTTGTGGTAGAGATGGACACAACAATGTTTTTGCAGCAGAATAGCCTCCTTTACGGCTCCTCTCATATCTTATCTACTTTATCCTTTTATCCACACATCATTCTCATTGGTTACACGGATATTAGACTATTATTTTATTGCTACTTTTCTGGAAATTCCACACTGCTCAGGTATCTGATAACCACAGTATATTTCTTCTCCTTATCATTTCCATTCTCAGGCTGGCTGACAGAGCGCTCCTCCGGGACTTGTCCAGCTGCTCGGGGGTACACAACAAGCTGGTCAGGGTCAAACAGTTCTCTCTGTGTCAGGCCTTCGGCGGAGGCGCTGCCTCCCCCGACAGTTATGTGCCAGGGTCCCAGGCCAAAGCGTGCAGGCGGGGTGTCTGCCATCTCCCAGGGCTGGTGAATGCCTTGCAGCCAGGAGTGGTTGAAAATGTCCTCCAGGGATGGTCTGTCTGAAGGTTGCAAGGACAAGCACCACCTGATAAGATGCTCGCACTCTGGGGAGAGAAACCAGATACCGCCGGTCAGAGAAGGCTCCTGTCTACCTTCCCCCACCGTCCGCAGTGCCCGGGCCGTGCTGGCTGTGCTCAGAGCTACCCCCAAACCTCCCAGTCCAGGAGCTGTTTTGGAGGAGAGCGGGATGGCAGGACACGTGCCACCTCCCCCCGGTAACCGCGGGAGATCACCCTCCTCACGTGCCACCTCCCCCAGCTGACCCCGGGACATCACCCTCCTCCACAGCCCTAAGAGCGGGGATGCTCCTGCGCCCGGGGCCGTTTCCCACACCCGCTGCCCGCCACGACGCCGGGTACCCACCGAGGGAGATCGGCTGGGGGAAGAAGAGCTGGCCCCTGACGATGTCCTCATCCTGCTTGAAGGGGATGTCCCCGCAGACCAAGTCGTAGAGCAGGATGCCCAGGGACCAGACTGTTGCTGACCAGCCGTGGTAGTAGTGGAAGCGGACCCACTCCGGCGGGCTGTACACTCGTGTTCCTGCAGGAGACAGGCGGAGCTCGTCAGGTGGATGGTGCCCACTCCCAGATCCTCACCCGAGCGTCCCTGGGGACACGGGGGCTGCACCGGTGGCGGAGGGGACAACGCACGGTGTGACCCGCCACCCCCTCGCCAACATGGGACTCTTGCTTACAAACTTTGGGTTGTAAAGAAAGCCACCGGTGAGAGAAGAGGGCAGCACGGGCCCGGCTGTTACGTGCAAAAAAACCCCTTGCCAAAGAAAAAAAATCTAAAAAGCCAAGGCAAACAAGGGGAGCGGAGCAGCCCAAGCCCTTCCACGCCTGCAAACCAAACTGGCCAGTATACGGGTTTTGCAGGCCCCCCCGCACCCACACCCTCTGCTACCCCACAGGTGTTTGTTTTTGTCAGGCTGGCTCCCCCCTCCCCAGCCCCGGGCAGGGTGGGTGGCAGCGGCTGGGAGCCGGCTCCCGTTTCACAACATCCACCCCGCGCCAAAAAGCAACTTGGCAGCCGGATGAGTAATTAATTCCCCCACGCCCCCTCCCAAGGGGGAACCGGTGCCCGGCCAGGCTGGGCCGTGCAGTGCCGGGAGCAGCCCCCCGGGTGTGGGCTCACCGGCAAATTCGGTGTAGGCCGCGTCCTGGAGGAAGGTGCCACAGCCGAAGTCGATGAGCTTCAGCTCGCCGGTGGCGAGGTCGATGATGATATTTTCCGTCTTGATGTCCCGGTGCAGGACACCGCAGGCGTTGCAGTGCCGCACGGCCTCCAGCACCTGCCGGAACAGCCCCCGCGCCACCTCCTCCGACAAGGATCCCCTCTCGAGCGCGAAATCGAAGAGATCCTGCACGAGCTCGGGACGCTCCATCACCAGGACGAAGCTGTCTGGCAGCTCGAACCAGTCGAGCAGGTGGCTGATGCCACGGAAGCCGGAGGAGCCCACGGCGTTCAGCAGCACGATCTCCATCGGTACTCGAGTGCCGCTGGGCTGCGGGGGGACGCGATGCCGTCAGAGGGACGGGGCAGGGGGCCGGTAGCCCCCGCCTGGGGTGCCCCAGTGCCCCCACCCGACCGCACCGTTGCCTGGGGATCCCCCCTGCCAAGGGGGTGCTCCTGTGCCCCCCTCCCACCCCGCCCCGGTACTGGACAGCCCATTCCCCCGGGATGCTCCGTGTCCCCCAGTGACTCCCCGCCCGCTCCCACCGTGGTGTCCCGGTTTCCACCCTCTTGGGCCTCCCCTTATCCCCCAGGCCGTGACACCCCGGTTTCTCCCGGCAGCCCCGGTCACTCACCAGCTCACCCCACGCTGTGACGCGTTCCCGGGACACGTGTTTGATGGCCACCTGCAAGACAAGGGGAGCGGCGGGATGAGCCTCCTCCTCCTGCTCCTCCTCCCCCCGCCCCGCCGCCGTCCCGCCACTTACCGGGCTGCCATCGGAGCGGCGGGTGCCCGAGTACACGGAGCCGTAGCTGCCGCTCCCCAGTAGCGGCCCCTGCCGGTACAGCTCCTCCAGCCGCACATTCTCTGTCCCTGTGGGCCAGACCGGACCGTCATCCCTCCGCCCCGGCCGCCCAACCGCCCCCCCGCTCAACCGGCCCGGCCCGCTCTGACCGGGCGCTGCTGTGGCCGCGCGTCGCTCCCCGCCGCTCCCGGAACGGAGATGGGCCGCCGAGGTGATCTCCGGCACCGGCACCGCGGCCCCCTCGCTCCATTCCGGGGCCGGGCTTGGCAGCTCCAGACCCGGACCAGTCACCGGGGACTCGGTGCCGGCGCTCAGGCTGCCGAGCGGCTCCAGGCGGGCGGGGGAGCCCGAGGAGAAGGAGATGGACACGGGGGAGGCAGGGACGGAGGGGGCGGCCTCGATGCTGCGGCTCCCGGCCGGCCCCAGGGGAAGCGGGGGCCGGGCCAGGGCCGGGCAGAACTGGGTGGTGGCGCCGCCGCGCCGGGACGTCCAGCGGCGCCAACGCCAACATGGGCGGCGGATCCTGGCACGGCGGGAAGGGGAAGGGGCCGGAGACGCCCGGCAGGGTTTGGGGGCGAGAAACGCCGGGACAGGCAGACAGCTGCTGATGCAGCCCATTGCTCATCCGCTGCGTGACTGCCCAGCCGCAGGCTCACTGCCCAGGGAGCCCCAGCACATTCCGTGGTTGCCACGGCCCCATTGCCCAGGGAGCCCCGGCACGTTCCATGGTTGCCACGGCACGTTCGTGGTTGCCACGGCCCCATTGCCCAGGGAGCCCCGGCACGTTCCATGGTTGCCACGGCACGTTCCATGGTTGCCACGGCCCCATTGCCCAGGGAGCCCCGGCACGTTCCATGGTTGCCACGGCACGTTCCGTGGTTGCCACGGCCCCTTTGCCCAGGGAGCCCCGGCACGTTCCATGGTTGCCACGGCACATTACGTGGTTGCCACGGCCCCATTGCCCAGGGAGCCCCGGCACGTTCCGTGGTTGCCACGGCCCCTTTGCCCAGGGAGCCCCAGCATGTTCCGCGGTTGCCACGGCTCACAGGATGCAAACGGGACGGGGCGGGGGCGCAGGGATGGGGTGCATTCCGGCCCGGCCCTGCCACCAGCACCGCCCAGCTGGCCGCCACAGAGCTCCTCTTCCTTCCGCATCTGCACCAAAGGCCCCATGGTTTATTGCCTTGTTGTTCCCTTCATTGTGCTTTCCCTGCCATCTCACAACTTCCCGGTGGAGCCCGTCCCGCCCTCCCGCCCCACTGTTACTTCATCACTGGCAAACCGCTGCCGCAACTCTTCCCTCTTCTAGTAAAAGTGGCAACTCCAGCTGGGGACTCTTGACTAATAACCCTTTTAAAATTTCTTTTCCCTCCTCTTTTTTTCCCCTCAGAAGTCACTGAGATGCTTCCCCAAGTTCCAGAGATAAGATAAATCATTTCCTGGATGGGGTCTCTGATTACCGGAGAGGAGGGTGCTCAGAGCCACCCCGGCACAGAGAAGACCGGCACGTGGGGGCCAGAAAGAGGCCAGGAAAAATCGATGTGACACGCAGAGATCTCTGGGGCACGTGCGCACACACACACTGCCTGCAGACACACGCGGGGTACAAAGAGAAGGTGCGATGCCCACCCGGAGCGTGCCCACACCCGCGCTGCAAGAGACACGCTGGAACACAGAGCGCAAGGCGCAGTGTGCACACACACCCCGAGTGTGCGCACACACACACACACACACACACGCTGCAGCACGAGGAATGCACCCTCCCACCCCCCGCACGCACCCACCCCGCGTGCACCCGCCCCTGCGCCCACCCGCGAGCTCCCAGCGAGCTCCCAGCGATGCGCGCGCTCGCAGAACGCCCCTCCCACGGGGGCACACGCAAACTCTGCCCTCCTCTCCCCGCTGCAGCTTTTCCAGCTCTTTCTGGGGCTTCCTCCCCCGGCTTCTTAAACACCTTCTGACAGCGGCGCTGCCACCAGCGCTGACGGGCTCAGCCGTGGCCGGCAGCGGGGCCGCCTTGGGGCCGGGGAAGCTTCCAGCAGGTTCTCACAGGAGACGCCCCTGTAGCCCCTCACCCCCCCCAACCCGACCCCGACCCAAACTGCATTTCCCCTATCGCCCCGCTGTTAAGGGATGCTGCTGCTAAAATAGAGGGTTCTTTGAATACAGAATATTTAATAGGTTATAGAAAAACATCTCAAGAAGCAAACGTGCTGAATTTATAAACTACTTCTTCTCTAAGCAGAACATATCTCCTGTCCATGGAAAATAACTGACTAGCTAACTAAATGGTAAAAATATAGACATAATTCACATTTCTTCCTTTAAAAGTAAAAAAATCCATAGTGTTCCATTTCTTCTCTATAGGAAACTCCCGCACCAGAGGCTGCTGATGGGTCCTTTAAAGACACAGCAAGCAGTTCTTGTGGTGGTATTTTTTTCTCCCCCAAGTGTTTCTGTGTCGTCTGAGAATGAAGCTGGTCAGTGTCAATGCAGATGTCTCTGTCTCTGGAAAATCTTGTCCCTTGGCAGTGCCAGCAGCATGGGGGGAGCGTCCTCCTAAAGTCTGTGTGGGCTCTGAAGGGTGTCTGGCCCTTGGACGAGAGATGCCGGCCTGCTCCAGTCGCTCCCATCCGCTGGGAAAGAGGCACCGCTGGGCTCAAACAACAGAGTGGGAGAGGTCATCTTCTGCCTCTTCACGCCAGGCATGCTGCAGCAGGGACGGGGCCATCAAGGTTTCAAACTGGAGGGGGTTCTGCTTGGATTCGGTGAGGACCTGCTCCTGTCCCTGGGCACAGCCCACGGGCTGCCCCTCTCCTCTCAAGCCCAGGTTGCCTGTCGTGGGGTTGTTCGGGGGCGTGAGCTCCAGATCCTCAAAAAGGGACAATTCCCCATGGCGGCTGGTGTCAAAGGTGCCTTCCCAGGCCAAGTCCATGTTAGTTTGTGGACTACAGTGGGAATGAGCACAATTCATTACTTATTTATTATCACTTACAACCATAGAATGGTTTGGATTGGAAGGGACCTTAAAGATCATCCAGCTCCAACCCCCCCGTCCCGGGCAGGGACACTTTCCACTGGCCCAGGTTGCCCAAAGCCCCGTCCAACCTGGCCTTGAACCCTTCCAGGGACGGGGCAGCCACAGCTGCTCTGGGCAACCTGTGCCAGGGCCTCACCCCCCTCACTGTAAAAAAAAATGTACGCTCCTTCTGTCCAGTGCGAACGTACTCCTTCAGTTTTAACCCGCTGCGCTCTGTTCTGGCACTACAGGCCCTGGTAAAAAGTCTCTCTTCATCTTTCTTAAAACCTCCCTTTACATATAGAAAGGCCGCTCCAAGGTCTCCCCGGAGCCTTCTCTCCTCCAGCTGAACCCCCCAACTCTCCCAGCCTGTCCTCACGGGGGTGCTCCAGCCCCCCAGCATCTCCGTGGCCTCCTCTGGCCCCGCTCGAGCAGGTCCGTGTCCTTCTGCTGTTGGTGCCCCAGAGCTGGACCCAGGCCTGCAGGGGGGTCTCCCAGAGTGGAACAGAGGGGGAGAATCCCCCCCTCACCCTGCTGGCCATGCTTCTTGTGACGCAGCCCAGGAGAGGATTGTCTTCCTGGGCTGGGAGTGCACACTGCCAGCTCACGTCCAGTTTTTTGCCCACCAATATCCCAAAGTCCCTCTGCACAGAGCTGCTCTGCATCCATAGATCCATCCATCCATCCCTCCCCCAGTCTGTACTGATATCACCTCAACCCAGGTGCAGGACCTTGCACTTGACATAATGCCTGGTGCACATGGGAAAATGTATAATTGTTTGCTAAACTGAGACAGAATTTTTATGAAGACCTCCAAAAGAAAAAGAAAAAGCGCAAAGTAGAGATTTTGTAAAGAAACCCCTAATACGGAAAGTTTTGTCTTTTTGAAGTTACACTTTGGCAGGGGAGGAAATATTTAAGGTAGCCGTAATCAAAATTCATTCAAAATAAGAATTTGTTTCAGATGACGTGAATACCACATTAATATCTGTAATATATTCACATTTGAGCTCAGGAAAGGAACAAAATACCCTCAAAGCAAAAAACCCACAACATTCAAGTGTGGCTCAATTTACTTCCCTTGATAAACTGTACTGTGGGCTAGCAAAGTATAATACCCCCCTTCAAAAGCACAGATTAAATCTACCTTTTGTTATTCTGACTTTAAAAAGAATGAAAACTGGTATGAAATACTGCACCATGGAAACCGGTTCAAACATTTAAATTCAAACAAAAAATTACTTTTAGCAAAGCAGGGAAAAAAAAATCACTCTTAAGAGTGTGATTGAAATTTAGCGTTTTGCTCTACAGCTCAATCTTTCTTTCAAAAAACCCCAAAGCACAGCAATGTTAGATTGTATTTAATCCTCCAGGAAGCCCTCAGCGATGGGAAGAGCTGCTTGGGGCCGCGACTGAGCCTACAGCAGCCGATTAACCCCGGAGCCCTGATGCAGCTTGAGCACAGTCTGTCTTCATGCACAAACCCGTGGATGCTGCTGAAACCTCCAACTGTGAGCTGCTGCCTTGTGGCACTGAAGTGACACCTGACAAGTCGGACACGACAGACGCTCGAAAACCAGCTTTTCGCTGAC
This sequence comes from Athene noctua, assembly GCF_965140245.1. Classification (NCBI taxonomy): domain Eukaryota; kingdom Metazoa; phylum Chordata; class Aves; order Strigiformes; family Strigidae; genus Athene; species Athene noctua. The sequence continues at coordinate 11,152 of NW_027437723.1, forward strand.
CTTCATTCTTGGGAATGTTGGTGGCATCTTTTAGAAAAGGTTTTTTCCTATGAGTTTTACCAGACAGCTTCAGGTTTTCTTACCTGTGCCTTCTGTTCCGAGCTAAGTGACCCCTGAACTCATTTTTACTTGACATCTTAAATAGTGTCATACTTAGTTCCACCACGCCTGGACTCTGAGAGAACTCAGTGCTTTCTAGAGTGCAAGGAGAATGTAAACCATTTTGAAGTAGGTTTTTTTCCCCATAAAATATCAGTGAGGTCACAGCCCCCAAAACCCACCTTCAGAAGCTTCTGACATTTTTAATAGTTTTCATTTAACTCAAGAAAAGGAAAGAAAACACAAAGCTGCTGGAAATGATGAATACAACTACACTGCGGTTATGTTTTTCTACACCGTTTAGAAGAAGAGCTACAACGTAGAGCAATGTGAATATTACCCGAAGAAGAAAACCAGGTTTTTCAACAGCAGAAAGACCAACCATCATCAGGGAAGAGAGAAACTGAAATTCGCATCTGGGGAAAGATGCTCAGAAGACTGAAGACTCAGTATTAGGTTTCAGCGAAACAGTAAATCAGCCTGGAAAGTTCTGGCAGCTACAGTTCTTCAGAATTTGAGGAAAAATGGTGCAAAATCAATAAAGAATGTGGTTTCACATAAAATGTGAAATGTAGTACATTCAGTAGCACATGCCAGTGCTACTGAAGAGAAGAATGCTTATCACAAGATGGTCGGCAGAATAAATTTCCACCTGCTGTATTAAGGCAAAGCATTAATTCCAAGCACTTTGAGGAGTTCAGGTAAAGCCCTTTGTACAAAAGAAAAATTTTATTCGTGTTTCCAAGAGCGTATTTTTTTGAGAAATTGAGATAAAAGGCATACATGAACATCACCATGATTACATACTATGAAATGCCCACTGAAATCTATCAAACATATTTGTATTGAGGAAACCATTAAGGCTTGTAGCCCATGGCAAAAATAAAATCAAACGGAAGGAAAACACCCTCATCATTGTCATATGAAAAATCACCACTCGGAAATGCCATGGGCGAAATTCTGATTATGTTGATTGAGGAGGGGGGGAAAAGGGCAAGAAAAAAAAATCAAACCATAAACATACAGGGAAGTATGACTTAAGATAGATCACAAATAGATGATATCCCCAACTTCAAAAAGGGAAAAAAAAAGATGTTAAAATAGAAATATGCCTCTTAAAATGGTTCTGAAGCTCGACTCTGATCCACAGCCAGTACTGTCAGAGGGCTACAGATCATGAGGAAAAGGTCAGCAGGCAACAATTCAGCAAAGACTGTTGGCAGTAAGGCTCACTCTGGCAGAAACTGCTGCAGGAATCTATCGCCCAGGATGTAATTGATCTAAGAAAAGTGAACACCCCCCCATCTGATTCGGCATGCTAGATGGGGTCAGTGTTTCAGTCAAGTCGAACTGGTCAAGTCTGTCCTTAAGTCCCAGCTCTGGTCTCCACCCAGCTCAGTGCTGGGCCAAGGGCACAACACGCAGCATCGCTGCTCTCTAGGCCAAATTCTTGTGTTCTTGAGACACCGACACAGCGTGTGAGGGGGCAGAGCACAGCGCTGTGCCCCAACAGGCCGGCTGCCCTCCACAGCCCAGGGCAAGAGAACTGCGGCGCTTCCACCGGCACCCCCCGTCTCACAGGGGAGACGCAGCAGCGCCTGTCTGCACCTGCCAGGGCCCGCAACAGGACGACCAACAGCTCACCTGGAATTTCAGTCAGGCCACATATTTCACCTCTCCGACAGCTAGAGGAGTCTGCTCAGCAATCTGGGGGCAAAAATAATCTTACTGCATTGTAGCTGTCCCTGATTTTCACTCCGCTTCTTTGGTTGAAACCAGCAAACGAACCTGAATTACCCTTTAACGAGTAATATTGCAAGGGCTGCAGAGAGCCAGAAAAGCCCTACCATAAACAGACTGTAATACAGCCTTCCAGCCTGTTATACAATGTGCAGTTACATATTTTAATTACATTTATTACCTAAGACGAGAGAATTAACGTGAACTGAACCTTCAATGACCCAACTGGATTCATGCCAATTGTTCTACTGTGCAGACCCCCAAGATGCAGAAGCCGGCACAACAACCTGACCTCAGAACCGCCAGTCAAGCCCCCTTTTTTAATCCACTGCTTTCTGCCATCTTTTTACTATTTGCAGTTTGAAGCTGGTTTTATCATCTCCAAAATTTTTGTTTCAGTCTGTGGCTAGCACAGAAGTAGCTTTAAAGACACGGGGCAGTGCGGCCTGTGCCCTGGTGCTCACACGCTGTGAAGGTTGCTGCTCTCCCAGCCGCTGCAGACTCTGCAGTCGAACGCTCCCTCGGTACCGTCTCGGCACGTCTGACCTTTCTGCTGGGAGACCCCGTCACGCTGCATAACATGTTCAACATCATCCCATCCTCGTCCTGAAAAGGTATGAACTAATTCGAGGTGTGGTAATACTCACATGCTTTGAACCCCACTTCTGTCAGAAGGTGAATTACATTCAGTTTGGGGATACAGCAGAATGCTTGGAAATTCCAGCACCTGAGTAAGTTCATCTCCACGGGTGTCAGACTCAGAGCAGTCATTTCTGGAACAGTCACCCTTGAGCATGCATCCCCATGAGAGCTCCATCTCACCAAAGCAGCATTAGCAGTGCTGTACTGAATGATCCACGCACTGGGGCACGGGCAAAGGCTTACAGCCTGCAACGGGAATAATCAAATGATGGAAGTGAAGATACTTCCATAAGGTAGTGCACTACTCTACTGCTACTGCATTATGTACATCATTTTTTGTAGAAAAAAGATAAATAGGTAATATATATGAAAATACATCTAAAATATGACATATTACGTAAAATATAATTTTAATGTACAAATATCTATACACCCAGTAACTATTTATCTGCTTGTATGGATGAGTAGAGTATATAGCAAGTGAAGTAAACGTTACACCCTTTAGAGGGTGAAAAACAGTCTCCAACTGCACGCTCATTCTAACACACTCCCTGTGCTTTGCTCTGTCTCTCCCAGTGCCCCCCCCAACCAATCCTCTTCCCTTCTAAAGATGCACGATCCAGCCACCGGCCTTTCCCCTCACCACAGCGCCTCCTGCTCAACGTTTCCGACCCCCTTCTCCAGTCAAACTGCCACCTTCGCTGCCAGCTGAGGCCTCCGCCGAGAAAATATAACCCCTCCTCCTCCTCCTCACAGAGCTGCTGAGGATGGGAAAGGCACACAAACCAGACTGCGAGCGGCCGGAGGCGGGGAAGTTCACCCACTCTATCGGCTGCTCAGAGCAGGGCTGGAGGAGGCGTCACTGTGCAGGGGAAGGCAGCGCCGAGGGACACGCTGGGAGAGCAGCGCGGGCACGGCAGAACCTGGGCAATCCTTCTCACCTGGGATGAGAAGACCCCTGGCAGAAATCAACCAAAGTCCAAGGTCACACCTCGTGACGCCAGTACACTCCAGGCCAAAGTGTGAAGGCTCCACTGTGTAAAGAAAGAAGGAAACTCCGTACCTAAAAGTTCCATCTGTTCAATGTTACCGTACGACTTTTTAAAATGAAAAGCATCAACTATTACCTGGCTAACCATAGTATTCCAGAGGACTGTAAATATTACTGCAAGGAAGACCTCAGTTTCTGTTTAGCACAAAACTGGGAGCTTCTCTGAAAAACAGGCTGTAGTCTTCAATTACTGCGTAGCTACAACAGAGAGATATATAGGGCAGACACCTATAACGTGTCTCTGAACGCAGGAAATACCACACATTCAAAATTATGCAACTGTTCACAGAAGCGTTTCAGAAATAGTCGAACATTTCGATTTTTCTTAAATCACCATCAGCATTTTCAAATGCTTATTAGCAGCTACTTTTATCTATCCATTTTAATGGAATAGAACTTAAGTAAAAGCTTCCACAAGTCCTTCTTAAGGGTTCAATATTTCCACCTTTCAGCAGTTTCTTAGAACTAAAGTAACAACATTCTACACCTTCTAAATCAGAATTTAATTCTTCACTTTTTTGTTTTAATTTTCTTCTCTAGATCCTTTTCTGTACCGCTCCTCCCTTCTCCCCTTACAATCTTCTGTCATTTTTCTCTCCTTTTCCCACCTTCTCTGCATTTTTTTCTTCCTTTTCCCCCTTCTTCCCTCTCTCCATCCTACCTTTTCATTCTTTATAAAAACCCTTTAAAGGCTGGGAGAAAGGACAGAGGTAAACTGTCAAGAATAGAAAAGTTGCAGCCAAAAATTGCTATTACCCTCTAATTATTTTCTCTCTCTGGTATTGTTCCCATTCGACCCCATCCCAGGCACAGCTGTGCCCGGCCCTGAGGAGACGAGGGGCTGTTATAAGCGGTTCCCAGCAATGGGGAGGGCAGGAGCCAGGCTCCTTAGCGTTATCAGTCCTTCTCTCCAGAGACCGGCGTACAGCCCGCGGAGGGGGGTGGAATCAGAAAAATTCAGAAAAACTGGCAATATCAGCCTACACTATCAGAAATACAGAGCATAAAAATTGACACGGGGAGAGGTAAGCAGGGGAGTGCAGCGACCCGCAGGCCAGCAGCGCGCTCAGCCCGTGGCACAGCTGCGGGCACACACAGGCTGACGTGCTCCTGCTTTTGACAGAGCTGGGGAGGGACTATCACACAGCAGCAACATCTACGCCTTCTGAAGAAAGACCCGGCACAGCTCATACTTTGAGCTTCAAACCCGTGTCCTCAGAGGTCACGGAGACACCATGTCACTGCCCTGGCATCGCTCTGGGGCTGGGCACATGTTCAGCCTTTCCCAGGACACTTGTGCCCTGGCCACCAGGGATCAGGTCAGACCTTACAGGCTGTGACACAGCCCAGGTGCCAGAGCACATCTGGGGTCAGTAGGTATTATCTGCACATGGCTTCAAGGAGAAGAGCACAGTGCCACGCACAGGGATTTGATCCAGCTCTGGGCCCCAGCAGCCCCTTCCCAGCAGGTGCGGGGCTGGGAAGCTCTGTGGGCACGTGGAGCCCGACCACGGCCCCTCCTGCTCAGGAACGGCCGCTCCCTTCCACGCATCACACGGTGCTCGGCGCCTGGGGAGCTCACAGCTGACGGGGCTTTCTGCTCAGCTATCCAGCTATTCTGCCTTCTCGCCCACTCACTGCAAAGATTATCAATTTTCCGGATTCTCGAGTTTAAAAATATCTCCCCCGAGGCATAAAGGAAGAGAGGCGGGTGGGTACAGTAGGGGTTCCCTCAGTGGATGCACCAAGGGACCAGGCACGAGAGTCACCGACTCACGTCATCCCCAGGACAGACAGACACTCTTCTCCTGCCAGGGAAACGTCCACGTTGCCAAACACCAGCACACGCTGTTGCCGAGGCTGCGGCCTCCGATAAGCCTCAGCAAATGCCTCTGACCTTCCCTTCAGCAGTTGGTCCTGAACTCTGGGAGTCACACTGCACTGCGCCTTCAGCAGCTCCACCAGTCCAAGCAGCACCCTTTACAGAATGAAGCACTTTTTACTTTTCTTTTTACCCAAGGATATCCCAATCTCACCTTCAGTTATTGCATTTATAGTGTTCCCTCTTTGCAAGAGAATTCACTGGGTTTCAAAGTACACGTTTGCCAAGACCACAGATCAAATGGTCCTAAACTGCTTCGGATGTCTGAAAGGGAGAGATTTGCATATTTGTTTTTCTTTAATCACATCTATCCTTCTTTTCTCCTCTTAAGCAAGCCCACCTTCCATGCCTAACCACTTAGGGCCAACAGGAACACTTAGAAAGGTCGCTTTGTTGTACTCATTCTAACATTTCACAGTACCTTGTTTTCCCGAAACAGGGTTATCTATCGCCCGGGACTTACCCGCATTGCATTCTGCAGAGCAAAAGCACTTCCTAAGGTAATGAACACAGAGCATGTTGTCAAACAAACAAACAAAAAACTCTATTCCCCTTTAAAAAGAATTTAAAAAATCAAAATTCAGTCATTTCTAAATCCTGTAGTACATTCTACCGATTCCCACGACTCCTGAGCTATGAGCTGCATCAGCCCGTCTGTGTCTTTGCACAGTGACTCCGACAGCCCGCGAAGGGCACCGCAGAGATTGCCACGAACTGCGGGGAGCTCTGAGCCCAGGCTGCAGCGCCCGGCGCTCACTGACACACAGAAATCCTACGGGACCTGTATGCACCTAGCGCCTGCAGCCATCCTGCTCCTTTCTTATTGAAAAGGATCCAAACGTAGATCTATAAACCCAATTTCTAACGAAACTGAGAGATCTCCAATACCTGCTCTAAACATCAGTGTCTTCCCAGAGTCAACCTTCCAGTTCTTTACATTTCTCGGGACAGCAAAGTAAACAATGATTAACACAAACTATTTTGTGAACAAAGATTTCTTCTCACCCGATGTAAACATCAGGAAAAAAACCCCAGTAACCAGAAAAGTGACGGCTCACAGATTAATATTCATGTGTGAATTTACATCGATGTTTCACATTAATCTGATTTTGTTTAGACAGTGTAAACTAATACATTTGAAAGTATATTTTCACAAGTAGTTTTCAGTGGAAAACTTGATAAAAATTAAAAAGTATCGGAGGCCTGACTTTAGCAGGTCCCAGGCTTGACCAACGGCCTTTCACAGCCTGGGCTGAGGACAGGATTGTCACATTCTACGTTGCCAGGACAACTTTCATACCGCCAGCTTATGACTGGCCCAGGTTTTGAATAGAAAGATACAGTTATGAACTAAATCTGCCTTTCTATCTGAAAAGCAAATGAATCTCCAAGAGCCCAAAGAAATCCAAACCCCACATAAGCCAATGTATTAGTTGAAATCCTGAACATAAGCCAAAATGAATTTGCCTCACATCAACAGTTTCCAGACTGGACAGAACAACTATTGCAGGCTTGTATGAAAGACTGTACTACTGCTCACTGAGTGCACAGGCGAAGGAATTACACACCTTCTGAACAATCCTACCCTGCCCTGCAAGGAGCTTTATGATGCTGAGCTATAGGAGACTAATGGACACGACCGGAGGTTTAACAAACTCATGCTGTGCCACAGAGGAGAATCTAGATTTTTAAGATTAAAGTTAAAGGCCTGATTCTCATTGCCTTCAGAATGCCAACTGAAACTCCGAGGTCAATTGTACTGTCATCGCATAGAGAGAAACCAGCTCCCTCATGCCCCAAGCGATGCTGAGCTTTCCATGGGGAGAGATGCTCTTCCTGTGCCTCCTCCTCCCAAGAGTCTTTTTCCTTTATGTTTGTATTACAAAACACACAACTGCCTTGGGAATACCTTGCACAGTCTATTAGTAAAGCCACACCCATGTCTAAAATGTGCTTGTCTCCAAAAATATATGGACAATTACCTGGCACGTTAGCTGATTAAAAATACCGCTGATAACAAACAAGTTTTGAACCACCAGACAGTTCCAGGCAGTCATCGCTTCCCACACCCTCCACACCTTCACAGCTGAAGTCACACGCTTCTCCTCATGTTCATAATCACAGGCACCTTACACAAAGCAATAAATATTTACATACGTGCAAAATAACGCACAGAAGCAGCTCACGAGCCCCCACAGCAGGGAGCAGCACTAGAACCGAGAGGCTCTCAGCGCTCACGGAGCCGTACAGCGCTGTGGCACAAGTGCAGTGCCAAGATGCTGCTCGAGAACACGCTCTGCACTGCTGACACCTGGGATCTGACCAAGCATCACCTCCCTTCACACACTGATCAGGATACCTCCTGACTAGAGGCACTGCTATCCTACCCAGGAAAATAACTACCTGTAACCAGCTTACAAGAAAATCTATTCAAACTCTCCACGGAACAGTGTGATTCCTCCAGCTCCTATCACAGGCTGGCACACAAAGTACATACATACTGGTACATAAAGAAAAAAACATTAACGGGGAAAAATCTCGGGTTTGACCTTTACCAGTAAACCCAGCGCCATCCACTGACACCGTGTTTCTGGAGCCCTGTCCCCTGTGTGTCCGCTTGGAGCTCCGCACAGCAGCAGGGCTCTTCTCAACCCCGGGCTCTGCCCAGGGACACGAGAAGTCACAGCGCTGCCAACTCACAGCAAAGGCTCCAGGCTCTCGTCCCTGAAGCAAAACCCTTCCGATCTGCACTTAGGCATTTCATACAAAATCCACCAGCAATCCAAACATCGGAGCACGCCATAAAAACAACCCCGGCTGCTCTCGGTACGTGTGCAGCTGGGCACGTGTTACCAAGAGAAGAAACCCAGGGTCTGGAGCATCGCTTCACCGTGGGTGTATCCCCGAAACACACGATCACACAGATCCTGGCACCACTGCCCGGGGTTCCTCCTGCACCAAAAAGAATCCTGACACTTCTCTACGTTTCCTTCCTCTTTACACCCAGCAGCAGCCAGGGCATTAATTCTGGTTTCTCACCCGTTACACTCTTCCCTTGATTAAAGTGTTTTACAGTAACAGCCACCCCAGGCCAGACTCTAACCCAGATCTCCGGGAACCTCGGCAGATGGGGTCTGGAGGGGAACGCCCGGTACCGCCGGGAGTCTGACAGCGGCGTTCCCTCGAGACAGCTCACCTCCAGCTTTCCAAAACCCCCGAAAACACCCACCGTCCCGGTTAGACCGGGAAGGAGCGAGGAAACGAATCCTTTGCTCAACCTCACTCTTGCCCAAAGTGCAATTTCCACGCGGCCTTGGCGCCCAGAAGCCCCCATTTCACTCTCATTTTTTTAACTCTCCTTTGCCCTTTTGATCCGCCTCTCGCCCACTTTCTCTCTCCCACCAACACGCGCAGACCCTCCGCAGATCCCCCCGCCGCGTGTTCCCGGCCGCCCGCCCCGGGTCCGCGCACAGAGCCCGCGGGAATCCCCCGCCCGGAGGAACCGGCGTCCCGGGACCGAGCGGCCGCACCCGGCCCCGCCGGCCCCGCCGGCCCCTCCGGCAGCGCCGAGCGCCGCAGCGCCGACACCGAGACGCGGCGAGCGGAGCGAGCGGCCGGCAGCGGCCTCGGGGCGACGGAGCCACGGCCGCGGCGGCGCTTCCCACCGGCCCCGCCCGGAAGGGCAGGGGAAGCTCGCGCTGGGGCCGATGGCCCCCGCGGAGCTGGAGGAGGTGCCGCTGGCCGGGGGCTCCAGCGGGGACCACAGGGCCCTGGCAGCAGCCCCCGGCCTTGGCTGCGCTTGGGGACCAGCAGCCCCCGGTTCTCGGCCTTTGCAGAGGAGACGACGCGGCCTCCGCGGGGGGGTGTCTGTGAGCCCTGGGCAGGGCTGGGGATGCCACCTGGAGCCAAAGGCTTGCTGCAGCCTCCTCTGCCGGCCTGGGGCACCTCGGGGCGGCCCTTCCCTCCAGGCACCTCCCTGCAGCCCAGAGGTTGTCCCCGACGCTCGCTCGGAGCTCAGGGGGACGAGTGGCACAATGTGCGTGCCGGGAGCAGGGGAGGGAAGAGGCACGAGGGCTCCACGCCAGGTCAGACAGCCCGGGCCAGGGGCTCTCCCTTTCCCAGGCAGGCTCTGCCCTTCCGCTCCCACGCGCGCACACGAAGACACCCCCTGAGATCCGGTACCTGTCCGGGCCTCAGCCCCTGCCCCACGGTTCCCCGTCTTACTGATTTTATTAACAACTGAAATTAAATTGTGTTTGATTCTAATATAAGTATAGAATTGAGATATTTTAGAAAAAATAATTTTACATTTATTGTATTTTGAATCTAGCAACCGACTGCTACTCTAAACTTCCCCGTACAGCCCTGTGCCAAGGCTGAAGGGATTGGTCATGATTGTTTAGTAGGAACGGTTAGAACCTAGGTAACAAAACACGAGGTGATTTGTAAACTGATTTATAATACATACATAGGACTAGAAGAATGCAAGGAGTTGTCAAGGTCCAGGATTAATGGGAACTGAGGGCAGTGACCGTAACAGCTTGCAGGTACCTGCCAAGAAAACCGTGTCCTTAAGCAAAAGGTGATTCCGGCCGGGGGAGATCGCGACCGCTGACCCACGGACCACCTACTCACATTACACCCCAGAGCCATTTCTAGACATTTCTAACCTCTACTGCGCAGAATCGGAAATAGGAAGAGAATATGTTCATGATTTCTTGGAAGCTGTGTGCTTATACATGAAGACCTAATGAATATGTAGGAGTAAGTTCTATAGAAGGTGTATGATTCTGGTGCCTGGCACGTGTTGTTGGTGAGAGCACTCCCCTACACGTCCGGCCGTCAATAAAGGAGTGTCTGCTTATCTGCGTCAAATTGGTGTAGGTAAGTGCTTTTATCCCGGATTTCGGTGACACCCAGAGCTGCCTCAGGCAGACACCAGCCCACCGGGCTCCCAGAGCTGTCGGGGGGGGCAGAGGTCCCAGGAAGGGCCAGGGGGCAGAAAGCCAGCCTGCCCCCAGCTCTGCTCTGCCTGGGAAAGCTGAGCCCAGCCCAGCCCAGCCCCACCTCTGCGGGGAGAGCAGCTGGGCGAGGGGCAGGGGGAGAGGGCTGCCTCCAAACCCAGCTCAGCTCCCCTCGGGGCTTGACGCCGCTGCTTCTGCCTGACAGGAGTGACTGAGGAGCTCCTGGTCCAGCTCTGCTGTGGGCTTGGGAAGAAGGACACAGACCTGCTGTATTCAGCCTAAGAATAACTGCTGTATTGAGACAAAGGGTGCAGCGGGTGGTTGGGGGCATCGGGAGCAGAAGGGGTGGTCGGGGGCATCCAGAGCTTTAGTTCAAAGGGCTGCTGTTTCTTTTTGACTTCGATCAGGAGCCGCCCCTGCTTCTTGATGTGTTCCCGGCAGAGGACATGGTCATCGTCATCATCGTCAGAAGCAGGAGGGTCTGGAGGAGAGAGCAGAGAGGAGCAGGTTGGGGAGGGTCTGCGGGGCCACCTCCGCTGTGCCTGTGTCCCTGGGGAGCTGTGGCCCGTTTTGGAGGGCTGGTGGCATCCCAGAGAGCCCCGTGCCAGGCCCTCGGGCACAGGCACTGTGACGGGCTCTCCCAGCCCAGCGTCCCAGGGTGACCTGCAGGGCCTGGGGATGCCACCGCTGGGGTCCCCCCCCAACACTGCTGGGGCTTCCCACCAAGGTCTGGAGCTGCGGGGCGGTGGCTTCACCTCCGCTTTGGGAAAAAGGGCCGTGAGCTGCAGAAGCTCCTTGTCTGCTCCAAGAGCCTCCAATCAGAGGAGGCCACAGGCAGAGCCAAGCACTGGTTCTTCACCCTCAGGGCAGGGGATTTTGAAGACGAGGGCCCCCTCCCTGCCCCACAGCATCTCCCCTTGTTTCTGCTGGGGCTTAGCGCTTACCACCCCAACAGTTGCCGTCGTTCTCCCACATCCCCACCTAAAACCACGCCCCGTGCTCAAAGCCTTGGAGACAGCCAAGGTCAGACCCAAGGTCTGGAGGCAGCTCCTGGGTCGGGGTCTGCTGGGACAGTGGGAGACAGGCGAGGACGCTCAGAACTGCCTGTGGGCAGGGGCTGGGACAGGCGCTGGGGGACGTGTCCCCGCTGTGCTCTCCTACCCTTGGTGTCCTCCAAGGAAATCTTCAGGCTCCGGGGAGCCTGTGCCATCGTCTGCTCCAGGAGATTTCGGACCTTGACAAAAGTCTGTGAAAGACACCCTGGGTTAACTGCTGAAGGGGAGGGGGTGTTCAAACCCAGGGGTGCTTCACCTCCATGTCCCCATGGGGGGACACCCCGCAGCGCCCAGTGCCCCTTGGGGCTGAGCTGCGCCACGGCTCTTCCCCGGGGCCACGTCCGTGCTCCCATCTAGGAGGACAGCTTGGGACGGGCCACCTGGGAGAGCCCTGTGCGGGTCCCCAAAGACCACCGCAGGGATGGAGCCCCAGCACGCACCGCATTGTCCTCGTTGAGGCTGTGGCTCTCGGGGGGCAGGCTGGCCGTGCGCTGCACCAGGTACTGCAGCTTCTGCCTACAGTGCTGGAGCTTCTCCTGCGTACTCCAGGCCTGGACAAAAGCGTCCTGCAATCGGAGAGAGAACAACTACGTTGGTGGGGAAGAAGAGTCTCTTGGGGTGACAGTGGCCGCTCCACACATCACTGTGCTGTGCCGCTGCACCCCCAGCACCGGCCGGAGCCGTGCTCACCCCCGCACCGCACGGGTACCTGGCCGGGCACCGTGATGCCACGCAGCAGGACGGCCAGGTTGTTGACAGCGTGGTCAAACTGGAGCAGCAGATCCTCCTCCTTCAGCATCTGGGTTCGCATCTGCTCCCGCCGAGCCTCCTCCCGCTGCAGCTCCCTCCTCAGCTCCTCCTCCAGCTTCCTGCAGCCAGACACATTCACATCCATACAACTGCATCAGGGTGCAGAGACACCCCACATCTGTTGCCAAAAGTGCTCGTCTCACCCCCCGCACCGCCTGCAGAGCAGAGATGTTGCCTGCAACCCAACCCCACGCTGCTGGTCCCACTCCCCACGCCAGGCAAGGAGCAAGGGTCCTCCTGGTGCCACCCGCAGCGGGAGCTTTGGGGGCTCTGCCAGGCCCAGCGCTGGGGGAGCACTCTGCTCAGGAAACCTCCCAGAGCAGGAGGGGTGGGGGCTGCAGCAGGACGGGGGAAGAGGGGCCCTGTTGGGACACCCAGGATGCCCACATCCCTCCTCCAAGGGTGGTGGCCCAGTTGGCACGGCTGTCCCGAGGCCAGCAGTACCTGAGGGTGTTGGGGGGCTGGCGACGCTTCAGCTCATCGTGCTTCAGCTCCAGCTGGTGCAGCGTCTCCTTCAGCGCCTGCTGCTTCTCCTTGCACTGCTGGAGATACCGCTCCAGGTCCGCCGAGGCCTTCTGCTGCTCCAGGAACCTGCCAGCCATGTCCTGGCCAGGGGAGAGCACGAGGACTCAGCCCGTGGCCCTCCTGGAGGGTACAGGAGCCGGGCCGTGGCCTCGGGGAGGTCTCTGCCCCAGGGACTGCTGCAGGTTCATGGCATGGAGAAAAGCAGCTCCATCCCTGCCTGCACAGGAGGGGTCTGGGGGGCTGCAGGGGCAGAGCAGAGCAGAGCACCCCGCCGGGACACAAGGCCAGCAGAGAGGTCTCGGCTCAGCCCTGCGTTTTAACGGAGATGGGTTTTACTTACCCAGACGTGGGAGCACGGCACCGCAGCCTTGGCCTCCTCCACCTTTTTGGTGACCCAGGCCTTGTACTCCTCCTGGGACTTGGTGTCCTCCAGTTGGGTTCCTGGCGTGGGAGGGAAGCGTCAGGGAATGCTGCCTGCAGCTGTGCCCACGTCACACCCCCCTGCACCCCGCCAGGCACTCACCCGCAAGAGGGTCCTGCAGCTGCAGTTTCGACAAGTCCACGGCGAGCTTGTGCCTGGCTTGCTGCAAGGATGTTCAGCGTCAGCCCCCGAGCTGCTGGCACCCTGGGGGAGCTGGCCCTGCAGGCCCCCCACCCACGGGGGGCTCCGCACTGGTGCCTGTCACCTGCCCGCAGCCCTGCCTGTGCTGGCCCCCCCAGCTCACCTCTCTCAGATGCCTTTTTAAGAATTCCTTGAGCTGCAGCTTCTGCGCGGCCTCGGAGCGGCACCAGAACTCTCTGTCCGCCCGCATCTGGGTTTTTAACTTCTCCACGTCGCCCTGCAGCGTATCAGAGAAGGGAAAATTAGCTGCGGAAGCCGGAATGGACCTTTGGGAGCCAGCTGAGCTTCTGGGATGACCAGTGTCAAAAAGGACACCTGCCCTCCCCGTGCTGAGCACGCTGCCTTCACCGTGGCTGGCGCTTCGGGCAGGCTGTCCCCAGCCCCAGGGCACTCTGGCCCAAGAGCGAGACCCAGGAGGAGCTCTGGAGGCAGCCGGGTGCCGTGGGCAAGCCCAGCTCAGTCTCTGTTGCAGGAAGACTCCCCGGCCAGCCGGGGCGCGTGGTGCTGTCGGTGGGCTCTGGAGTGTGGGAAAGGGCCCCACGGTGCCCCGGGCCATCTCACCTTGGTTACAGCAGCCGCTCTGCGGGCATCTGCAGCCACGAGCTCTGCATCTTCCAGCTCCCTATGGTAGCGTTCAGCCGTCCCACACAGGAGGTCCAGGTGCATAGGCAGGTGGTCCAGCTCCTGGGACAGAGAGAGGCACAGCACGTCACCCCACTGAGCCCCAGGGGTCCCCCACACTGTGACAGGGGGTGGAGGGAGCAGGAGGACCTGGCTGATGCGGGGGGGCGTAACACCAGAGCAACCCCTTGGACACCTCGTTGCCTTGGCAGGGGGAGCGGGTGGGACGATGGCACACAGTGAGGAGGGGCTCACCTTCCGCAGGGCATCCCGCACCTCCACGTACAGGGCTGTCACCTTCTGTGCAGCCTGAACTTTCAAGAGCATCTTCTCGATGCTGTTCTCCAGCTGGCGAATGGCCTGGGGCAGAGACAGGAGGGGGGACACGGGGTGACGCCACGTGCCGAGCCTGGAACCCACCGGGGGGGTGCAGGGCTGGGATGAAGGCCCCTCACGGGTGCTGCCACCCCAGGAAGGGGCCCTGGGTACCTGCAGCTGCGCCTGCTGCTGCTTGTCCTCCTTCTCCACAGCCTGCAGGCGCTGCAGCCGCCTCTGCAGCTCGTCCCGGGCTCGTCTCCGCTGCCTCACCTGGTCCAGCAGCAAGTTACAGGTGTTCACCCGCGCATGGATTTCAGCCCGGAGCTTCTCCTGGGTCACCTGCATGGACATGGGAGCGTTGGCCAGGCCAGAGGCAGGGCTCTCTGGGCACCTTCTCACAGGAGAAGGGTCCTGTCTGGAAAACTGCCCCTGAGGTAGAGCTACAGATGCCAGGACGTTGCTGCAGGACATCGTCGCTCCCTTGGCAGGACGGGCTCTTGGAGAGCTTTGCTCTGGGGGGCTGGTCGGGCTAAGGCAGAGCTGGGCAACTACTGAGGGCAGCGCTGGGTCAGGCTTAGGGACTCTGCACAGCGCAGACCCGGGGCTGGGCGCCAATAAAATCCATCGATTGGTGCCCCAGATGTGGCTGCTGGCAGAGAGCGGCGGCACTGCCCTGTCCCTGCAAGAGACCCCAGGGAAAGGCAGCTGCGTGGGGCCAGCACCCCTTGTCCCCACGGCCTTACAGCCAGGTCACAACCCGGGGACAGGTAGGGGAGGGCAGAGAGAGCTTCTCTCTCCAGGGATGCAGCTGGAGCCTGCAGGAACCCGGGCAGCCCTGGGGACACGCAGGCTGGGACGGCCAGGAGCTCTGCTGGGGCCAAGGATCTGCTCGGGGAGCTCCAGGGGGTCCCTTGAGCGGTGGAAGGGGACCCACGGCACCACACGGGAACACCCCGTGTCTCGCCGCACCAGCCCCGTGGGGCTGTCCCTGTGCCGGCCCCCGGCCCCTCCGCCACGCACGCTGTTCTTCCCAGCGCCCCGGAGCCCTGGCCCCCAGCGAGCAGCCCCTGCCCGCCGGAGCCTGCCATGGCCTCCTGCCTCTCCCCGGCATAGCCACACCCGAGGGCTCCTGCGCTTCGCAGACCTGGGAGGTGGTGAGCTTGGGCACCGGGGGCAGGAGAGGGGCAAAGAGAACATCCCCCCAGCCTGGGGACGGTCACATCCAGAGGAAGCCGCATGAGGGGCAAGGGGGGCGCTGTCTCTGCAGGGCCAGCACAGGCAGGGGCACAGTAGACGGGACCTGCCGGTACCTTCTGGGCGCCGCTCGGGGCACGGACGTCCTGCACCGCCTCACACAGGCGGGGCAGCCGCTCGCTCTTCTGCTGGAGCTCTTCCCCGCAGGACCACGTGAAAGCCTCCCTCTCTTGCTCTGCAGGACACGAAGGTGCTGTTGGGACCACGCAGGACGATGGGGGGACCGAGAGCCCCCCGCCCGCCCCGTCCCGTCCCCGCGCAGCCCAAGGGGCAGCACCTTGCAAGGCGATGACGGTGCGCAGATCCCGGGCGTGCTGGCTGAGCTTTGCCTTCCGGCCCGGCACGGAGCTGGTGCTCCTGCCTCGGCCCTTCAGCCCCGCCGCGCGTGTGGCATCCATCGCAGCTCCTCGCGCACTGGAGACAGCCCGGGCTGTGGCCACGGGTGGAGCCCAGCTCCCCGCGCCCGGGAACTGTTGCCGGGGCACGGAACAGGTGAGGTCATAATCGGTTACCGAGCAGGCGAAGGCAGGGCGGGCAGGGGAGATCCCCGCTCTCCTTCCCATCCCCGTGGCTACGGCAGCTGCCACCCGCCCAGCCGGGGGAGCCCCCCAAGCCCCGCCAGAAACAGGGCGAGGGGCATTTCAGGGAAAACAGCTGCACACCCGTACCCAAACACGGCTCCGGCGCTCTCCTGCGAGCTGCCAGCTTGTCTCAGATGCCCAGAGGCGTCTCCCTAGATACGCACCTTTGGAAATGTCAGTTCCTCACTCAGGAAACGCTGGTGCAGGGAGTTACGCTCCGGTTGGAGCGGGCAAGAGCAAACCAGCTTAGATTTAGTTTCTGTAACTCGAGATCTTCACCCTGTTGTGCTCCAGGTGCTGGCCACAGAAACCAAGGGAACAACTCCCCCCCTGGGTTGGTCTTCCCAGGAAGACCGTTTTGCCAAAGAGGAGGTGCGAGCTCATAGCCAGCAGAAGTCAGTGCTAACTGCAGAGCTGCGTGGGAAAGGGCCTGTCTGCCCCTTCCCCACCTGCCTTCTGACAGGGTGGGAGCTACACACACGTCTTCCAGGCACCCAAATTAACAGTTTTGGTCCGTAGCCCATTCAGTGATAGACATCAACCAGCTTTTCAGAACTATTAGACCTATACAGGCCACGAGATTATCATAAGAATACATTATTAAATCAGAAGGAAATTGCCTGGTTTCTACCATAATCAATCTGCGTTGACCATAAGATAATGTAAACCAGTCCCGCAGGGAAACAGACCGACAGATATCCAAGAGCCCTGCAGAACGGCCCTCAAGATCCAAAGCCCCACTTCCCAAAATTACAGGCCAGAGACAAGTCACAAATGACTCAGTGCTTCCCCTTCCCAAGGGGCACAAAGCACAGTTCCATACACACAACCACACAAGCTGCTCTTCCAGCAAAGCCTCGTGCTTCGCACCTGGGTCTCTTCCGCACGCTGGTTTACAGCAGATGATGTGTAACACCCCCCCTCCTAAAATCCACCAGCCCATTGTTGTTCCGGTAGTGCTGACCCTCACAGGGACCCAGCCTCAGTGACCCGGGTCAGGATGAGCCCCCACATGGGGAGCACCTGCGGGCACAGATGCAGACCCAGATGTCCTGCCGTGAGCCGCTGGCACTGAGGCTCCAGCCAGGCCGGTGGCACAAGGAACATCCTTTCCTCTTGCCAAAGCTTAACCGTGGTGTTACAAGAAAAAAACCCAGCGTGGTTTGGCGCAGGTGTAAGTACTCTGTGAAACACAAAACCAGTTTAATGCCATGTTACAGCGTCCAATTCCTTCTGCAGAGCTGAGATAATGCTCCTTCCACCCTCTTACGCCACGCTCTTGTGCTGAGAAAGCTTTTAGAGAGGCTCCATCTCGTCTGCATCTCCACAGCACCCAGCAAAATGCCACCCCCACCTCGTGCCAGGCCTTTGCAACCAACAGCAGAAGAGGGAATTCAGAACATCAGCTCCGACACGAACAACAAAAGGTCGATACTTTGCCTGCTTTGGCAGCCCAAGTGTCAGCAAAGAAAGCAGAGTTGTGGCTCATCTCATAACAGGAAAGAAACAGCAGCTCCCACGGTCCCTAACCAGTGCTGCCCCTCACCCCCCGGCACAGCACACCGACCGAGGCGAGGGTGGATGCTTCTGCACTGGAGAGCCACGGACAAACCACACTGAGCCCTGGGCAGCCACAGCAAATGGGGAGGTTTGAGTGGAGGCTGCGTGTGGGCAGGCTCACTGCCAGCCGCGTGCGGAACGACCAATCCTGTCCGGCATTCCTTGAACTCCGGAATCCTTCCGCCTGATCCAAATGAGGGCAAGAACCCAGCACCTGTCTCAAGCCCTTTGACAAGACTTTGTAAAGTGCAAGGAAGCGGAAGCGCATGGGAAAAAAGCTGCAGAACAAAACTCAGCCTTGATTTCCATCAAGTCAAGCAACAGGAGATGGATGCAAAATGAGATTAAGATCACCTGCAGAGATGGGAGCAAACATTTGTCAGACACACTCACCTCCACAGCCTCACTCTGCCATCCCATAAAGGCAGGACAACAAAGAATTATGACTACCTGTGACTGCACACCTGGCTCATCTGCTAGTGATTCCCACAACAGGCGACACGTGCCTGCAAAAGAGGTCACAGCTGGACCCTAAATCCTTTCAAACCCACTGTACTGCACAAGGCAGAACCTGCTATTCCATCTCCCACATGCAGAGGAGTTACACTGACACCCGCCAAATCCCCGCGGAAAACTGTCAGGCACATTTCAAATGCACGTAACTCGTGTATGAAGAAATGCCTGTGACATAACCCTGAAATGCACAGGTTTTCATCAAACTTGCTATCATAGCTTCCATGTGGAGATTCAGATCCTGAAACCCAAAGCACTTGCCTGTGCTGGTAGGAATTACTCCAAGACAACAGATCCCATCAGTGTAAAACAAAAGTGTCAGACTAATTTTACACAGTTCAGTATTCTCCAAGAGAAAAAAAAATGGCTAAAGGGACAACACAACTCACCTGAAAAAGAAAAATTCTCATGGCACAAACTCATAGCCGCTGAAGTGAGGGTGTGACTCGAACCAAGAGGCGCTGGGTTTAATCAGCTGAATCTGCCCACCTGGGAGCAAGAGTCTGACCACGATAAATTACTTCCATAAATGCAGATCACCCTGGTCTCTCACATCAAATCTTCAGCATTTATTTACGTTCTAGTAAAGAACTGCACCTGCGGATCATTTTACAATTCAAGTGTTTGCATAAACCTGTTGCACGTCAGCGCGCACACTCCCCAGGAGATTCACCACCAGGACAAAGTCATTCTCTCTCCCAGCTAATGACAGGGACAGCCACCAGGTCAGGCTCCCGCAGGAAATATTTACACAGCCGTATCCTGCCACCCCTCTGGAAACGACACCCCCCTGGGAGAGAGCTGAGAGGTCACACCCAAGCGGCGCTGAGGGCCCTTTCTCCGTGCCCTGTCTGCTGGCAGGAGCGTGGAACCAGAAGCGCAGACTGCGGCCAGGCAGATCAGCCCTGCGGAACAGGAACAGAGGGGCCAGGAATGAGAACGACAGCAGTTAACGCTTCAAAATCACGCCAGAAACCTGGGACGTGGCCCCTGAACTGCAGTTCTGTACCATCAGTGACAGCGAAAGGCTGAGCCACAGCCGTGCGCCCTCCTGTCTCGTCAGCTGGCAGCAGCGCATCTCCAGAAGGGCAGGGACACTTCCGCGCAGCCAAGAGTGGGTGCCAGTCCCACACCGACACCGGCACTCTGGGGATTTAACCCTTTGCAGAGGCAAGAGGGCAGCGGTCAGCTGCCACGGCAGAACAGCTCTTTGGCATCTCCCCGAGGAAAAGGCAGCAGATCAAACACTGCAGCTCCCAGCTCCAGACCAGCGTCTGTGCTCAGACAGGAGCTGCCCTTGGATCCGAGGGGCGACTTCGCCCAGAGCCACGCGAGCCTGATCCACCCAGAGATACTTGTACTGCTGCAGTACCTCGTGCGTGCAGCACGCAGGCCTCTCGCTGCCCGAGCAGAGCAGGGAGAGAGGAGAGAGTCGTCTGAATGATGCCTCAGCCAAAGTCACAGACAGCAATGGATTGTCACTGCCTGCGTACAAACCCACGCCACACTGACTCAGCCGTGCTCAGCACCACAGCAACCAGCATAAAGTATCTGATTGCTGTGCTCGCTCTTTATTCATCAGCTGGACTACGATATGTGGTTTCTCTGGTTTGCAATACTCTGTGATCATAGTGTCACCACATTTTGTCAGTGCTCTGTGCATCTCGTTGAAACCGCAGGCTGTGGATCTTATTTTGAAGTGAGATTTCTTATTCTGTGCTTATTGCTCCCAGGGAGGCTGCCCAGGAGTGGTGGGGGGGGCTGGAGGGACGGATGGGCCCTGCTGTGAATCCTTGTAAATATGAACTGGACTTGTCCTAATGTACTCGAATGAAGCCAGACTGACTGCCTGATGTCTGACAAAAATAGCAACAAGCCAAGGCACTTGTAGCTGGCTTTTTTAGGCAGTCTTCATAGGGAGCTTTTGATATTGATTGATTTCTGGAAGGCAAGACAGCAGTGGGGAAAGAAAACTGCAGCTTCGGGCACCTGCTAACCAGGTCCCTACTGCAGTTTATGAACACAGAAAACGAGTTATCTGTAAGGAAAGTTTCAGTAGAAGTAAGGCTGGATTTGCGCCTCTCTATCTGCTGCAAAGAAGAGATTACCGGGCAGTGCCTACACCTCAAATGCACGCCTGTGTGTTAATGCGGCTGTCGAGGTCTTTTCAGGGGTACTTCTGAACCGCAGGTTGTGTGCCTGACTGGTGTGAGTCCTGGGATGAGCCAGCTCCTGCTGATAGTTTTAGCTCAGAGGATGTGACAGGCTGGAAACCACCTTTGTTGTGGACCCCCGATGTCGGAGGTGTGGATATGTTGCTGATGGCCCCCTGGCCTGGAGATGTGGGAAGTTTTGCCAACAGTCTGCTAAGGATTTTGTTTTCTGCTGGAACAGGTTTCCAGATGGCTTTAACAAATGATTGCCTTTCTGCTTGCTGTGGCTATCTGCAGAAGGGCCCTCCTGTTTGTCTGGATTTAACCAGTGTAAGGGCTTTGCAGGAGGACTGCCTGAAACAGCCTTCTCCCTACGGAGATCACTAGCATTTGTGTAGAAAAGCAGGGGTTCGGTCAGGAAAGCTCGGAGTGTCGTGTTGTGCTCAGACCAGGATCTCTGTCTCCTGGAGATGCTGTTCAACTGGACTCATACTCCAACTAAATCTTTCCGAGTCCTACAGAACAGAGTCCCATGGGCTCATGACGTTGTAGTCGGTGCTCAAGTGGCAATGTGTGATTTGCCATCGCTTCGCCAAGGCAAAGCCCATTTCAAGGTAACAGTCCCACAAAAAGCCCAGGACTGCAGTCTTCTCAGTCCTTTGTAGCCTCCACACTGCCAGGGTGTTGAGGCTGTTTCATCAGAAGTGAAGTTCATCCTAATCCTGGGGTTTCTTTCCTCGCCTGTCTGGACCAAGCAACCCCTGGTCATTCATAACTGGTCCTGCTCTGCCTTCAGCCTAGGTAACTTCTGCTTCCTCGTTCCCATCTTCTTCTGAAAGAAACATCACAGTTGTGATAAACATGAAAAGGCTGAAAGTTTACACCATTAGATCTCACATGCAATATGGTTTATAAAATGGTTTTATATAATAGCCTCTTCATTTCCCTCTTCTGTGTCGGTAGCTCTGAACATTTAATTTGGTCTACGGGAGTCTACTGAGCCGTGAAGCAGTGTTCAGAAGGAGGCCTTACTCGGGATTTCTTCAACCGCATTAAAATAAAAGCTGCTTGCTCCCAACAGCCAAGCCACTGCACACCCACGACGTCCCATTTCACCTCTGGACACTCATCACCGCCAGCTTCCAGCTCTCTGCCTGGCTCCGGGGAGGAAGAAAGGTCCCACATCAGCTAACTGCAGCTGCAGTGCCCGCACACTGGGAGAGAGCTGTAACGAGGAACTTTAATGGGCACTAAATACAACAGCAACCTGCACGTGTTCCAGCCAGTGCCTGCTCTGGGCTCTGTGAGGCAGGCGGTGCTCCAAGGGGCTCTTCACAGGAGCTGTCTGCAGGTTTATGCCAGGGGTACTGAAAGAAGGAGCAGAGCCATGTCTGTCACTGTTTTCCAGGACATTTCAAGACAAAGACCCAGACAAACCCCACCTCTAGCCAATACCTCAATCCCTCCCCAGTTCCAAGCCCCTGGCAGGCCTTATCCAGTCACTTTTGCTGTGAAGCAGCAAGCCCCACAAATGTGACACACAGGGTGTTGTGAAACTAGGCTGTGCCAGATCTCCAGCACGTGGCCCTGAATGGGATCCTGGGACAAGGACACGAATGAGAGAGATGCTTGCAGGGGCTTTTCTCATCCTGCAGACACCATGAGCCAGAAGCAGCCCTCAGATGGCTCCAGAGCCGCTTCAGACCTGGCTACTGATGCAGGTGCTGGGGCCAGCTGGAGCTGTTTGCACTGGGTTTAGAAAGGTGTGTTCATCATTTCCAGCACCCTTGGATGGCTGCAACATGCCACATCCAGCAATGTATTCGTACTCCCTTGCTCCACAAACAGGTCCAGAATCAGCTTTGCCATTTAAGCCTCTGCTTCCTCTTGTCTCTTCCTCATCCCAGAGAGCTCACCGACAGCAGGGCGTTTGCCCAAGTTTAGCCCAGGACAGCCAGCACGGTGACACTGACACACAAAAACCCCTACGTGCAGTCATTTTTAAAGCTGGGCAGCCAGGAGCCAGGTCTGCAAAGAAACAATACTCAGAAGACGGCCAGGACTCCACCAGCCATGGCGTTCAGCCAGCTCTGGTCCTGCCTCCTCCATAACAGGATATAACCACGCTGTCAACGTTTACTGTCCCGACACACATAATATTTTGCTCCAGTAATACTGCAGAGAGCTCTTGCTTCTACAGGGGAGGTATCTGCAAGTCCTGCTTCCTGACCCTCACCTCAGCCAGCCTTGGCAGCACCTCGCCAAAGCTCACAGCTCCATTGCATGTGCCCTGCACTACGGGAAACTGCCACTAACTTTGCCTGCGTTGCCTTCTGCCACTAAGGGCAGGAGGCGCAGCTGGAGATGACCCCAAAGAAGCCCAGAATGGAGGCTCCTTCCCAGGAGGAGGCTGGGGCTTGTGGTGCTGGAGGCAGGCTCATTCTGGCCTGTAGATCTGCAGCTACAGCACACAGGCAGTGCTGTGGCAAGAAAGGAAGGAGCAAGGAGGGCCAGGGCAGGCTGGAAGAAGGCAGATGGGCTCTGCAAAAATCTAAGGGGAAAAATCATTGCTGAAGCCTGTGGTGGAACCAGGGCCCTTTAGATCTTCAGTCTAACAGCCTCCCAGCTGAGCTCCTTCAGCAATGCCCCAGCAGCCCTTGACCCTGCCTCACCCCTGCCAGGCTACAGGCTGACACCCATAAGGAGAAGTCCTTGGGGATGTGCCCAGGAAAAAGCTGAGCCCAGTGCCAGGCAGAGTGGCCCTGGGTTCTCCCTGCCTCCATGGCCAGATGGGCTCCAGGAGCGGGAATGCAAAATGTGTGTTGGGCCTTGATTACAAAAGTGACGGTGGCGAAGGAAAGTGGGCAGGCCAGGTGTGTGCAGCTGTCAAGGCTGAGGGTGGAAGAAGTGTAGGGTTGTGGAAGACCTCTCTCATAGGGAAGGGAAGGCCCAGGAGAGGCCGAGCTTTTCCTAGTGCCATAGGCTTTTGCTTATTTTTGCTTGAGCAAGATCATGGGACATCATGTTTAGGGGGAAAGAAGGCTGGAAAACCTTCAAGGATCTGGATTGCACAGCCTCTCAGGGTAACCTCTTCCAGTAAGTGACCTCATGGTTATGACCTCATCAACCTTCAGGGTCCACATCTCCCACCTGAACGTTCATTCATCTTTTGTCCCTTGCCTCTCATTTCCCTACCATGCACCTTGATGAAGAGCATGGCTCAATGTTCTTAACTGTCTGACAGGTACTGAAATGCTCCTACGATGTTTCCCAAAGCCTTGTCATCTCCATACTGGACCGTGTTCCCACAGCCTTTCCTCGGGTGGGAAGTTCTCCAGCCCCCTGCACGCTCCCATACACACAATTCTATTGGTGTGCCTTCAATGAACTTGCTCCAGTTGATCAACGTCTTTCCTGTAGTGGGGCAGGAGGCCCCAGACTTGGTGCAGACCTGGGCATGTGGTCTAGTGAGCACTAAATAGAGGGGGAGAATTCCCTCCCCCTCATCTCCTGGCCATGCTCCTCTTCATACAGCCAGGACGCTCTTGGACTTCTTGCCTGCCAGGGCTAACTGCTGACTCACGTGTTACTGGTCACTGATCCCCGTCTTACTGGAGCAGTCCGGCATCTCTCGTCCAAGGGCCAGACACCCTTCAGAGCCCACACAGACTTTAGGAGGACGCTCCCCCCATGCTGCTGGCACTGCCAAGGGACAAGATTTTCCAGGGACAGAGACATCTGCATTGACTTTGACCAGCTTCATTCTCAGACGACACAGAAACACTTGGGGGAGAAAAAAATACCACCACAAGAACTGCTTGCCGTGTCTTTAAAGGACCCATCAGCAGCCTCTGGTGCGGGAGTTTCCTATAGAGAAGAAATGGAACACTATGGATTTTTTTAATTTTAAAGGAAGAAATGTGAATTATGTCTATATTTTTACCATTTAGTTAGCTAGTCAGTTATTTTCCGTGGACAGGAGATATGTTCTGCTTAGAGAAGAAGTAGTTTATAAATTCAGCACGTTTGCTTCTTGAGATGTTTTTCTATAACCTATTAAATATTCTATATTCAAAGAACCCTCTATTTTAGCAGCAGCATCCCTTAACAGCGGGGCGATAGGGGAAATGCAGTTTGGGTCGGGGTCGGGTTGGGGGGGGTGCGGGGCTACAGGGGCGGCTCCTGCGAGAACCTGCTGGAAGCTTCCCCGGCCCCAAGGCGGCCCCGCTGCCGGCCAAGGCTGAGCCCGTCAGCGCTGGTGGCAGCGCCGCTGTCAGAAGGTGTTTAAGAAGCCGGGGGAGGAAGCCCCAGAAAGAGCTGGAAAAGCTGCAGCGGGGAGAGGAGGGCAGAGTTTGCGTGTGCCCCCGTGGGAGGGGCGTTCTGCGAGCGCGCGCATCGCTGGGAGCTCGCTGGGAGCTCGCGGGTGGGCACAGGGGCGGGTGCACGCGGGGTGGGTGCGTGCGGGGGGTGGGAGGGTGCATTCCTCGTGCTGCAGCGCGTGTGTGTGTGTGTGCGCACACTCGGGGTGTGTGTGCACACTGCGCCTTGCGCTCTGTGTTCCAGCGTGTCTCTTGCAGCGCGGGTGTGCGCACGCTCCGGGTGGGCATCGCACCTTCTCTTTGTACCCCGCGTGTGTCTGCAGGCAGTGTGTGTGTGCGCACGTGCCCCAGAGATCTCTGCGTGTCACATCGATTTTTCCTGGCCTCTTTCTGGCCCCCACGTGCCGGTCTTCTCTGTGCCGGGGTGGCTCTGAGCACCCTCCTCTCTGGTAATCAGAGACCCCATCCAGGAAATTATCTATCTTATCTCTGGAACTTGGGGAAGCATCTCAGTGACTTCTGAGGGGAAAAAAAGAGGAGGGAAAAGAAATTTTAAAAGGGTTATTAGTCAAGAGTCCCCAGCTGGAGTTGCCACTTTTACTAGAAGAGGGAAGAGTTGCGGCAGCGGTTTGCCAGTGATGAAGTAACGGTGGGGCGGGAGGGCGGGACGGGCTCCACCGGGAAGTTGTGAGATGGCAGGGAAAGCACAATGAAGTGAACAACAAGGCAATAAACCATGGGGCCTTTGGTGCAGATGCGGAAGGAAGAGGAGCTCTGTGGCGGCCAGCTGGGCGGTGCTGGTGGCAGGGCCGGGCCGGAATGCACCCCATCCCTGCACCCCTGCCCCGCCCCGTTTGCATCCTGTGAGCCGTGGCAACCGCGGAACATGCCGGGGCTCCCTGGGCAAAGGGGCCGTGGCAACCACTGAACGTGCCGTGGCAACCATGGAACGTGCTGGGGCTCCCTGGGCAAAGGGGCCGTGGCAACCTCAGAACGTGCCGTGGCAACCATGGAACGTGCCGTGGCAACCATGGAACGTGCCGGGGCTCCCTGGGCAAAGGGGCCGTGGCAACCTCAGAACGTGCCGTGGCAACCACGAACGTGCCGTGGCAACCATGGAACGTGCCGGGGCTCCCTGGGCAATGGGGCCGTGGCAACCACGGAATGTGCTGGGGCTCCCTGGGCAGTGAGCCTGCGGCTGGGCAGTCACGCAGCGGATGAGCAATGGGCTGCATCAGCAGCTGTCTGCCTGTCCCGGCGTTTCTCGCCCCCAAACCCTGCCGGGCGCCTCCGGCCCCTTCCCCTTCCCGCCGTGCCAGGATCCGCCGCCCATGTTGGCGTTGGCGCCGCTGGACGTCCCGGCGCGGCGGCGCCACCACCCAGTTCTGCCCGGCCCTGGCCCGGCCCCCGCTTCCCCTGGGGCCGGCCAGGAGCCGCAGCATCGAGGCCGCCCCCTCCGTCCCTGCTTCCCCCGTGTCCATCTCCTTCTCCTCGGGCTCTCCCGCCCGCCTGGAGCCGCTCGGCAGCCTGAGCGCCGGCACCGAGCCCCCGGTGACTGGTCCGGGTCGGGAGCTGCCAAGCCCGGCCCCGGAATGGAGCGAGGGGGCCGCGGTGCCGGTGCCGGAGATCACCTCGGCGGCCCATCTCCATTCCGGGAGCGGCGGGGAGCGACGCGCGGCCACAGCAGCGCCCGGTCAGAGCGGGCCGGGCCGGTTGAGCGGGGGGGCGGTTGGGCGGCCGGGGCGGAGGGATGACGGTCCGGTCTGGCCCACAGGGACGGAGAATGGGCGGCTGGAGGAGCTGTACCGGCAGGGGCCGCTACTGGGGAGCGGCAGCTACGGCTCCGTGTACTCGGGCACCCGCCTCTCCGATGGCAGCCCGGTAAGTGGCGGGACGGCGGCGGGGCGGGGGGAGGAGGAGCAGGAGGAGGAGGCTCATCCCGCCGCTCCCCTTGTCTTGCAGGTGGCCATCAAACACGTGTCCCGGGAACGCGTCACAGCGTGGGGTGAGCTGGTGAGTGACCGGGGCTGCCGGGAGAAACCGGGGCGTCACGGGCGGGGGGATAAGGGGAGGCCCAAGAGGGTGGAAACCGGGACACCACGGTGGGAGCGGGCGGGGAGTCACTGGGGGACACGGAGCATCCCAGGGGAATGGGCTGTCCAGTACCGTGGCGGGGTGGGAGGGGGGCACAGGAGCACCCCCTTGGCAGGGGGGATCCCCAGGCACCGGTGGGGTCGGGTGGGGGCACTGGGGCACCCCAGGCGGGGGCTACCGGCCCCCTGCCCCGTCCCTCTGACGGCATCGCGTCCCCCCGCAGCCCAGCGGCACTCGAGTACCGATGGAGATCGTGCTGCTGAACGCCGTGGGCTCCTCCGGCTTCCGTGGCATCAGCCACCTGCTCGACTGGTTCGAGCTGCCGGACAGCTTCGTCCTGGTGATGGAGCGTCCCGAGCTCGTGCAGGATCTCTTCGATTTCGCGCTCAAGAGGGGATCCTTGTCGGAGGAGGTGGCGCGGGGACTGTTCCGGCAGGTGCTGGAGGCCGTGCGGCACTGCAACGCCTGCGGTGTCCTGCACCGGGACATCAAGACGGAAAATATCATCATCGACCTCGCCACCGGCGAGCTGAAGCTCATCGACTTCGGCTGTGGCACCTTCCTCCAGGACGCGGCCTACACCGAATTTGCCGGTGAGCCCACACCCGGGGGGCTGCTCCCGGCACTGCACGGCCCAGCCTGGCCGGGCACCGGTTCCCCCTTGGGAGGGGGCGTGGGGGAATTAATTACTCATCTGGCTGCCAAGTTGCTTTTTGGCGCGGGGTGGATGTTGTGAAACGGGAGCCGGCTCCCAGCCGCTGCCACCCACCCTGCCCGGGGCTGGGGAGGGGGGAGCCAGCCTGACAAAAACAAACACCGGTGGGGTAGCAGAGGGTGTGGGTGCGGGGGGGCCTGCAAAACCCGTATACTGGCCAGTTTGGTTTGCAGGCGTGGAAGGGCTTGGGCTGCTCCGCTCCCCTTGTTTGCCTTGGCTTTTTAGATTTTTTTTCTTTGGCAAGGGGTTTTTTTGCACGTAACAGCCGGGCACGTGCTGCCCT
Organism: Athene noctua; assembly: GCF_965140245.1. Taxonomy (NCBI): domain Eukaryota; kingdom Metazoa; phylum Chordata; class Aves; order Strigiformes; family Strigidae; genus Athene; species Athene noctua. The sequence continues at coordinate 38,953 of NW_027437723.1, forward strand.
CTTCTCTCACCGGTGGCTTTCTTTACAACCCAAAGTTTGTAAGCAAGAGTCCCATGTTGGCGAGGGGGTGGCGGGTCACACCGTGCGTTGTCCCCTCCGCCACCGGTGCAGCCCCCGTGTCCCCAGGGACGCTCGGGTGAGGATCTGGGAGTGGGCACCGTCCACCTGACGAGCTCCGCCTGTCTCCTGCAGGAACACGAGTGTACAGCCCGCCGGAGTGGGTCCGCTTCCACTACTACCACGGCTGGTCAGCAACAGTCTGGTCCCTGGGCATCCTGCTCTACGACTTGGTCTGCGGGGACATCCCCTTCAAGCAGGATGAGGACATCGTCAGGGGCCAGCTCTTCTTCCCCCAGCCGATCTCCCTCGGTGGGTACCCGGCGTCATGGTGGGCAGCGGGTGTGGGAGACGGCCCCGGGCGCAGGAGCATCCCCGCTCTTAGGGCTGTGGAGGAGGGTGATGTCCCGGGGTCAGCTGGGGGAGGTGGCACGTGAGGAGGGTGATCTCCCGCGGTTACCGGGGGGAGGTGGCACGTGTCCTGCCATCCCGCTCTCCTCCAAAACAGCTCCTGGACTGGGAGGTTTGGGGGTAGCTCTGAGCACAGCCAGCATGGCCCGGGCACTGCGGACGGTGGGGGAAGGTGGACAGGAGCCTTCTCTGACCGGCGGTATCTGGTTTCTCTCCCCAGAGTGCCAGCATCTTATCAGGTGGTGCTTGTCCTTGCAACCTTCAGACAGACCATCCCTGGAGGACATTTTCAACCACTCCTGGCTGCAAGGCATTCACCAGCCCTGGGAGATGGCAGACACCCCGCCTGCACGCTTTGGCCTGGGACCCTGGCACATAACTGTCGGGGGAGGCAGCGCCTCCGCCGAATGCCTGACACAGAGAGAACTGTTTGACCCTGACCAGCTTGTTGTGTACCCCCGAGCAGCTGGACAAGTCCCGGAGGAGCGCTCTGTCAGCCAGCCTGAGAATGGAAATGATAAGGAGAAGAAAAATACTGTGGTTATCAGATACCTGAGCAGTGTGGAATTTCCAGAAAAGTAGCAATAAAATAATAGTCTAATATCCGTGTAACCAATGAGAATGATGTGTGGATAAAAGGATAAAGTAGATAAGATATGAGAGGAGCCGTAAAGGAGGCTATTCTGCTGCAAAAACATTGTTGTGTCCATCTCTACCACAACACCTCTCCTTGGGTTCTCCTGACCCCGCGTGACAGGAGTAGGACATCAAAATTAAATATGAACCTGCGCTCTCTGCCTGGCTCCTACTTCCGTGGACAAGTCACAGATTCCCTGCCCAGCCTCACAGGGTTCAAGTCCCTCCCTGTCCTTCAGCAGCCGCTCTCATCCTGCCCTTTCCCACCGCCTGCGTTTGTTTCCCCTCCAGTTCTCCCACAAACACGCATCAAATGATCACTTGACGTGGGGAATTTTAATACGCTGCGGGTAATTCAGGTTACCGCTCCTGTCAGAGGAGGCGATTCAGAGCGCGCTTCGCTAGAGAATCCTGCCCTTGAGACAGAGACCGTCTGGAAACAAAAGAAAAGAATAAAAACAGAATTGCCAGAGAGATTGACTGCACCCACCTGCATTCTGCAACCCCAGCAGGCTCTGCTGGCGAGGACGCGCGACCAGGCTGGTCGGTGCCCCTGTGTATTTGAAGCACACCCAGAAACCAAAGGCGGCGTTCAGGCTGAGCAGGGATGCCAGTGGGAGTTCTAGAAGAAACAGAGAAGTTTTTACCGTCGCTTGAGCACGGGGAGTAACCAAAGTGTCTTGCTTGCAAAAACGGGCTTATGCCCATTCAAAACAGGTCTAGTTATTAGTGCTGTCGGTAAGTACCAATCTGGGCAACAGCCAAGATTTCTTCACCTTTTTATACCAGAACCCTTGGAGATTATTTTCCTTCCTGTATTGAGATAATCGGTACGGCTAAAATGGAATGTTTAAAGATGGACAGTTATTTTCCAAATCTACTACAATGAAGTTGCACAGTATTTCTCAAAAACCATCTTCTGTCAGTTCATCTGTCACTCATCTCAGGATTTTTCTCCTCCTCCTGCCTCATCCTCTAACCATATTTGATACAGCTGGCTTAGAGTCTGCTCCTCCAAAACAAACTTGAATTCTTGTGAAATGCCATCCACGCCCGCAGTACAACAGAGCAGGGAAATCTGCCGTGTTCCCCAAAGCCTTCCTCTACACGGTCAACAGATTTAAGGCACCAACTAAGTTCTTCCTATCTAAGAGAGCTGTTAACACTCCTTACCTGTCACTACACTGGATGAAATGCCAAGTTTCAAGGGACACAGCAGAAAGCAAACCCAAGCTTTGGTTTCAATTTAAATAAACAAAAAACCCCATTTTTTTTTTTCATAAAACAGCTAGTGGAAAGTCTACCTCTTCAGCAATCAAACTGACAAGTGAAAAAAAGAAAAGAACCCTGAAAACCAATCTATATGCTGCAGCAACTCACCAAGGCACCAGAGCGGCCAGCACGCGATGTTGTAATACGAGCTGATGAGATTTCCAGTCCTGAAAAGAAAAAAGAGAAGTTAGCATTTTGCAACTACTCCGTCCCAGGAAATATTTCGGGAGACAGGAAGCAGGAGGCTTTGCTTGTTTGACTCAGGTGTGACAATTAACGCACATTTCAGGATATATCATGCCTGCGAGAGACACATTAAGGAGTGCCCAGGCCAAGAGCCCTTTCCGGGCTTCCATCTCCTTCCTCATCTTGACGGCCCTGACGGTGACGGAAGCTGCTGGACTCTGTTCTGGTGCCGTGATCTGTAACAACAGACACAGAGCAATGACAGAATTTGACAAGTTTTATACAGTAAGACCCTCAGTCAGCACAGGATTCAAGAACAAAAAGCAGTAATCCAAAAGAGACTCTGTAAATGGACTTTACCTTTAGCCAGAGTCGTGTTTAGCATCTTACAAAACCCCAAACCCAACAGGTTCCTTTTACCAGTAAAGACAGGTAATATTTCTTTGACAAACTCCCCTGCCAGCACTGCCACCTCATTACTGAGGAACAGCGTCCACCTTCTCCAGTGAGGTGCAGGTAAGAGGACAGAGAGAGATTCCAACTCGGTTTTGAAAAATCACATCCTTCAGCAGCCAGAGGCAAAGCTCCTGCCTCCTCCAAGCAGAGGGAGCCAGAGGAAGGAAAGGCCTTGCACAGCTCTGCAGTTTTTCTACTGAAAATTCCCACTTGTTTCAACTGGGAACAGAGGATTTCCAGACTGTGCTGCGCCACGTCCTGGGGGTTTGGGACATCGGTTGCATCGGGGTGCAAGTGGCAGAATTGGAAAGTACTGGGCTAGAACACTAAAAAACCACGAACACCGAAACAACAAATCACACGTGCTTACAACTACGAGCACATTGAACTAAGTTCAGCGTTCATCGGTTCCTTTAGGCGATGAGAAAGGAAACAAAAATGAAGACTTCATTTTCCTTCTCCTGGTCCCTGCCTGGGCAGTACTTCATCACAGGTGTGCTGAGCTGGCGCTGCTCTCAGCTCCAGTCCTGCACTGGAGGCAAGCGCCCTCCTACCCTGCAAATAACTGGGTGCTGTGTGCGTCCTCCTTCCAGACGGTGACTCAGGCTGTCCGCAGAAGGATGAACTGCAGGGATGTGATGGGGCTGTTGTTTCCCCTTCGCTCAGGATACCCGGGAGGCACGACAGCACCTGACAGCACAGTGGGTCAGGGACAGTTGGGCATCCTGATCCCTGGGGACGTTCCAGATCAGTCTGCGAGAATGTAAACATCACACGTTAAAAAAAATCTTGGTGTGCAAACCCCCATGTCAGACAGTGTTTTGCAGGTACCACCCCTGAACAGATCGATAACTGTTCATTTTCCACGGACTATCTCAAAAAGTAAAATATGACACTAAAGATTCTTGTGTCATTTATCCGAGATAAAGCAGAGAAAAACTACCAACGCACATGGTATTTCCCATGTACAAAGTAAGTCTCCAAAATTATATATTCTCATTATTTATAAGGTTACATTAACAGCCCTGTGGTTTGCAGGCCATAAAACGCCAGGACTCGCACTAACACCCTTGACTGTTGCCAGGGAAGATCTGCTTGCGTTGACAAAAGCAGCAGCCTTCATCTGCTCCACTCACCGCACGGCTTGGCCTGAGTGTCCGAGGAAAAGGAGATTTCATGCCTTTTGGAAAAAGAGCAGGTGATCATCTGCTCTTACTCAGCAACTCTCTGCTTTCAAAAAGGCATTTTCAGTGGAATCGGAGCCAGGAGATGATTTGCTTGGTTACACAGCTTGTGAAAGTCTTCTGACTTACCACAGCTAATATTAATCTTGTATTTTATCTTGTTTGGATATGAAAGAAGATAAAAATTTGTCACCCGCTTGTATTTTGCTTTAATTTTTTGAGTTTGACCAAACTATCAACTAGAAGGACTCCAACATTGCACCTGAAAGGCAGCATAACCTAAAGGGACGTCAGTCACAGAGGAAACTCGGAGCTTTTACATAATTCAGCACTTTCTGCTCCATCACCTCAGGTAATCTCTTCAACCCGAAGGTCCTGTCTCCACTCCTACTCCAGGTCTGTCTGGCTTATTCAAATAGTAAGTCTCTGAACAAATGACTCCGCAGGTGACTTTTTGCACTCCCATTCAGCAGGAGATTCTTCAGGCAGAGCTGATCACAACCCCAGCTCTCTGCTCCATCCCTCCTCCGCTTCACCGCAACCTTACGAGGACCCACGGTACAAGTGTTCAGTACTGAACTTCCACAAGGTGCCACTACGAGTGGGAAAATGCATTTTTAAGGTCCTTCGCCGTAACAGTCTGTGATGTAAACTCTGCGACCCAGGAGCATGCCATCCCACTCTCCTTTCCCAGGCAGAGAAGGAGCCCGGTGGAACACAGAGAGCTGCGCCTGCCCCAGCCACGGCAGCTCCTGCCGTCGGCAGCACCTTGTGCCTCTGCAGAACACCGTGTGCCGCCCAGCCAGTGTCTTCCTGCCAGAGTCACAGACTGAAAAACAGAAATAGCCGCAGCTTCGTGCAGGAATACATAAAGAAAATCCACAAGATAGCGTCGCCTTTCCTTGGCATGGTGCCGTCTCAGAGAAATCTCTGTGCAGTGTCTCTGTGCTGTTAAATCATTCTTGTCTGAAATGTGTGAGACAACTTACAGTAACGAGGAACCCAAGCCTGACCTCTGTTAGGCAGCACTGCAGTAGGATTTTATTTTCCCTCCCCTATAGCACTTGCCCTGCTGCTGACCAACAACCCTGAACTACCGAATACTCCAACTCAACTCTCTAGAAAGCTGCAAATTCCTTTCCCAGCCTCTTGCTGCCTACAGAGGCAGAGTAAAACTCTGCGGAGCCGGCCTGTCCATGGCAGCACTCAGAGCATTTCTCTGCATCCCCAGGAGAACTGCTCAGCCTAACAGCTGCCCAGGGCACTGGGGCATCTCTTCCCCATCGGCCACACCACACAACGCTGAAGCTGAAGCTTGGCCCCTCACCCTGAAGAGCTTCAACAGAAGCGTTGGACTTGCCGTGGCAATTGATCCATCAGGCCGCTTTACTGCTGAGCAACCTCCCACCCTTCCAGCCCCAAAGCAACACGCTGCCACTTCCAGAGCGCCACGGCGCCAAAAGGAAAACTAAATGCTTGGTGAAACACACGTGGGTCCGCAGAAAGCCTGCAGATCCTCTTTTTGATGCATTCCCCAAAAGAATGACTTTGAATGGCAGTGGGCCGTCTGTTTGTGTTCAGAAAATCAGGTAATCAGAAATTAATTTCTCAGCTCCACAACGAACAGATCCCTTCCTGGCTCCCTGACAGAGACAAATGGTGCAGTGATATGCAGCCTCATTGCCTGCGGTTGGTGCCTCAGGGCTCTGGGTCAGAAACTTGAACTCTAATGGAGAGGTGTAGGAATTTAAATGTTAATGCTGCTCAGAATGTAAGAAGTCCATCATTACTGCCGTTGTCAGGGCAGACCTGATGGCTTTCTGGCATACTTTTAATTAACTCTGTGTGCCGGTCCAACCACATTTGCTGTTATACTTGGATTTCAACCAAACACACACATTCTCCTTTCAAACTAAAAATAAGAGGATGATATGGTACTGCCTTCTGCCCTTTAATACAAATCTAGATTTCAAAATTTCACTTAAAAAGAAGCTTTCAGATAGTGAATTTAAAAAAAAAAAAAATGCCAAAAGGATTTCATTTAATTCTCAGAATGAAGTCTCACTTAAAAAGGAAAAAAGCACTTGTGACTGACCATCACTTGTCTCACTGCTGATTTCTTCATGGGAGCTCTTAAACTGGGCATAACCTTGTTATGGGACTGTGGCCACTCCTGGTGATTTGAAGGTGCTGTCAGAGAAGACAGTGTGCAAGTTCTTCAGGTGTGACTTGTCATTTCCTATTACTGATATAAAAAAAGCAAGGATAATGATTGTAACAACCTTCTGAACCCATACAGAATACATCACATGGCTATGCATTATACCACACAGATATTCTACACCCCTCTGTTCCATTATCCACCAAAAAAAATTGTTCAGGATAGCGAATGCTTCTTCTGTTCCATGGGATCCACGGAACTAGAAACCTGGAGAGTTTCTGCCACCAGCTGATGGCTTCAATTCAAGCAGAAAGCAAAGGAAAATTATGTCTTTAGATTCATTTTTGCACAACTGGAACTCCTTCCACTCAGGTCAGAGAAAATAACAGCCTCTGCCATAAGCCATCTTCCTGTGCTCTACGTCAGCAACAGGCAAAAAGAAAAGTTGCGGAAGGTTGCATCTGTTCTTCTGAACAGCGGGTGTAGCAGGAACCCCCTTATTTGCAGGACGAGGCTGTGAGACAAGACACACCCCGATATGGTTAACAGTCAAGCTCCAACGTTTATTAGAAAAACAAGTCCTTATATATTCTTGTGACAGCAAACCCGTGTGTGGCTCTGGCGCATGCTCATTTCAACAACTCGTTCCTCTCAGCACTTTCAACAAGCGCTACTAAGCGTGCACAACCGGTAGATAAATTTCTGCTTTGTTACTCTACCGATCCCCTTCTTCTCTGTTTCTTCCCTAACGAGCACAAATTCTTTCGCTTTTCGCCGTCGTTAATCTAGACGCCGTTAATCTTCTAACACAAGGGCGTCATTAATTTAGACATCGTTAATCTTCTAACTTGAATGCTGATGACACTGCCGCCATTCACCGAGCAAACCCCGCCCCCATCCAGCTCCTGGCACTTGGGCAGCACTGCTGTCATTCACCGAGCAAACCCCGCCCCCATCCAGCTCCTGGCACTTGGGCAGCACTGCTGTCATTCACCGAGCAAACCCCGCCCCCTCCGGACCAGAGACATGGTGGCCTGCAGCCTGCGATCCAAAGCCTACTTGGAGCGCACGGGACAGCACAGCTGGCCAGCCAGAGCCTACTCAGAGTACTTCTTGAGACCAGCATGCCATCCAGAGACTAACTGGAGCCCAGTAGGACACCACCTGGCCAGCCAGAGGCAACCTACAGCCCGCCTACACCACAGGACAGCCAACCAGAGCCTACTCACAGCCCTCTTGGACCCGAGCTGGCCAGAGACCCTACTCAGAGCCCCTGGGCTAGCATCTTGGGGCCACTTGGAGACTAAAGCTGACCACTCACATCCTCATTACAGTTGTCTTAGAGCCTGTGCTGCCACCCAGAGTGTACTGAGAGCCAGAAGGCTATCAGCTGGCCACGCAGAGGCAACCGAGAGCCTGCCTACACCACACGTCAGACAACCACAGCCTCCTCACAGCCCTCTTGTGGAAAAGCCCAGAGCAACAAGGTGGCATCTGGCAAGTGACAAAGATACAGCAGCTTTTGGTGACAATTCTCTGAAGGGAAAGCCAGAGATGATAGGCATCCCTGCTGGAAGGCTCTTTCAGAGGACAGTGTTAAAGAGCGTCAACTGGCAGGTTTGAGCACTCTGGGAAAGGTCAAACACGTTCAAGGTACCACAGAGCTCTCTGCAGCCAAGCCCCAGCGAGGGACTCCTGTGGGCTCACCTCTGAGAACACAGACTGATGGGCCACCAGCCCTGCCGACAGAAAACACCTTCTCAGCACCTGGGGCAGAGCGTACAGCGCCCTCAAACCACCAAACCGGCCAGGTCAGCCCCCCAGACACCCAGCATCTCCCCGCAGCACCTGCAGCCACAACTGCAGCCCAGCCCTGCTGTCAGGAGTCCTCTTGCCTGGTCGGGTCAGCGCTCCCGGCCTTCCAAAGCCCGGCCTTCTGGGAGCTGCACTCAGCCCAGCTCCGGGAAAAAAGAGGAAGGCTCCCCTTAACTCTATGCGGAGACTTCCAGGAATTCTCCCACCTCAGGGAAAAGGAAATGGCATGAAAATTTTTGTTCCGTTTCTCCACAGCAAAATAAAAACCAACCCCTGCAGCAGCGAGACAGCTGTCCCAGGAGTAGAGATCTTCACAGCCCTGAAGTAAACGGGCTTGCCTCTGGCTTCCAGCTGCATGGGATTGCTTGATAGCACCTTACACAAAACCCACAATGAAATACCTCGGACAAGTTAACAAACAAACAGCATTACGGTTGTCCACGGGATTCGGCATTGCCTTCTAAAGCCCCTGTTCTTTGGTACCTTCAGCAAACCGCCAGCTCTGATTCAGCCCTCGCTTGGTTTTCTGGAAGGGTAACAAAAGCAGCTTCAGCAAGATCAGAGTCAGAGCACAACACCTGCTTCCTTCAGCGATCAGGCCCTGCTGCCTCTGCCCAGCTCAGATCCCCCAGCAGCCGCTGGGCCTGCAGGGACTGAACAGCTCGAGTCTGACCAGGGGACGAGGCAAAGCCTGGGGAAGAAGGCCAGCTGTGAGACAGTTTGACAGAGAAGAGGGCAGAGAGAAAATGTGGGGCAATAGAGCTGCCAAAGGAGATTAAAAGAATCGGGCCTTCACGAACCCAATCCATGCACTCGAGGGTTTGTATCTGTACAGATGTTCCTGTTCTCAGAATGGCAGAACACTCAAATCCACTGTCCAGGGAGAACAGGGAACCTTTGGAGATGAGCACAGAGCCCAGCGCTGCCAACTCTTTAACAGCCAGCAGAGCACACCTCCTCCCCGGGGGCAGCTCTCACTGCCACACTGCTGCCAGGGAGGGCAGGGGAGGAGAGTCAGGACAGCTGCAAAAACTTCATGAGACTTCTCCAAGGGGAAAAAGGGCAAGAGACATTTCAGACAGCATGAAATCAGAACAAAAATGAACATTCCTCCAAAAAATCTCTTAGTGTTTTGCTTTGCCCGAGAGGCACCTCTGTGACACAAGGTAAATATCCCATTCCACTGCCCAGATGCAGAATTATTCCAACACAGAATTACTCCACTAACCAAGGGCTTTTCTGCACAATAACCTCTGCAGCCCGGGGCACTGCAGCCGAGCATTCGAGTACATGCACAGCCAGTGTGTGCAGGCTGGCAGCTGAAACCTTTGCATACTTCTCTCTCCATTGCTGCGGGAACATCTTGTCTCCTCAACCCTACACTCTGGTTCTGCAACAATTCCCCACAGAGTCAAAGGACAGTTTCAGGCGCATCCCACTGCCTGCCCAGGATGGAATCCCCAAAGTGTGACTGTTCCCAATTCCATTTTTCCCGTAGGAAACCATGGCATAGAGAGGAATGTGTGCAGGCCTTCAGCAATGCACACAGCCCGACCACACAGCACCAGCTCCTGTGAGGTGGAAGATGGTGAGACAGAAGTGAGAGCTCTGGGGCTGTCAGCTGCCAGTTCAACACCTGGCAATGACAGAAGGAGTAGAGGAGATTCTAACCGCTTTTAAAATACCAAGAAACAACTGCTACTTGCCTGAAGTTCAGAGTGGAAAATCTCTTTACAACCCTAAATTAAACTTCATGATGTCCTGGTGACCCTGTGTGACCCCTCTTCAAACAAATCACCATTCTGAAACCTCTCGGGTGCTTCTCCTGTGACACTGAACACCTGACAATCTTTCACTGCCGCTGGTCCTGCTGCCTCTCCTGATCCATCACATTTTCACCACCACCTTCAGATGCCTGGTGCTCACCACAGCCAGTGAAATAACTGGCAGCAGAGCGCTGAAACAGAAGGCACGGGCAGCAAGGCACTGCTGTGCACAAGCTTTCACAGTGCAGACGCAGGATAGACAGGGGAAGAATCTGCTGCCCAGCCCTGGAAAACCCAGTCCCCTCAGCCGCAGCACTGCTGACCCCTGCAAAGCTTCCTTCCTCAAGTTCTAAGGACAGAGGAGCATCCCCTGGGTGCAGATGCAGCCACCTCTGAGTACTGCCATTCTCAGGGGTTGCATTGCTCATACTCATCAGCAACTTATAAAGCAAGATTTCAGTTAACTGTCCTAAAACCTAAATCCCCAACAGGAATCGCCTCAAAAGGTCGATCAGAGACGAGCCGGCTCCACCTGCTGCATCGCCTCCCCTGGCCACCACACACAGAGCTCAAGCCCTCCCCGGCCTGTCCCAGCCAGCGCCCAGGAAGGTGCTGTCAGACCTCTCCGCTCCCTGACACCCCCGGCCAGCTCCCCGGCACAGGGCACACGCCGGCTGCAGGCCGCCAGCCAGCCTCGGCACAGGGAGTCACTTCAGGAAAACCCACGTTTTCCCCAAAGACCAGGTTCTGCTCCGAGCCCGAGCTACCGCCGCGAGCCCACAGCACCCGGCCTCTGCGCAGCACCCGAGGGTGCGAACCCCGACCCGGAGCAGACGCCAGCCCTGTCCCACCTGCTCCACACGGCATCCCTGCAGCCACAGGTACCTCCTGAAAGGGGGAACCTGCCAGAGCCCTTGTTAAATGTGTTCCACAAAGACCAGGCAGTTACAGAAAACAGATGTCACAGGGAGAAAAGCAGGCAAAAGGAGGAGGAGGAGGAAGTCGGTCTGCCTGGCTCCATGAAATGGGGATGAGAACAAGCAGAGGTGCAGGGCAAAGCAGAACCCAACAGGAGCTGGAAGGTGACGGGAAGAAAAAACAGGCAAGATGAACTACACAGGTGTTCTGGACAGGAGACTGCTTTTGTAAAGATCTGGATGAATTCTTCCTGATCAATTATCCTGATGATAATTCTCTTTTCCCATGGGCATTTTGTCAACACGTAAGAAGATGCACAGGAGACCCCAGGAGAAGCCCCAACACTCACCTAGGAAGGAGGTGACGATCTGCAGACTGACAGCACATCAGGCAGGACAAGCTTGCAGGGAAACACGGTGGCAACCGGTTACATCCCGTTCACAGCAATCCACAGCCGCGGGCAGTGAAAAGTGACGATTTTCTGCAGAGCTGCTGCAGGGGGGAGAGGTGGAGGTGAAGGAGAGCCTGCCGGAGGAGGCTGAAGCAGTGCCCCCCGCGGCAGCTGCTGTGCCGGCAGTTTGCAGCCTCAGAGCAACGGCTGCTGCCGGATTTCCCACCCAGAGGCACTCCCAGTTTCCCGGCACACAGACACTTGTCCTTTTATTACTTTTCAGTTACTTCTTGTAGCTTCAGTGTGGGAGATTTCGGCTCTGCCTGCAGATGTCAAGAGACTCTTTCCTGAAAGCAGAGCAGGACGTTCCGACTTGAAAAAAACAGGATTGGTCTTTTGGCAAAGGCGCGAATTAGCAGCTCTGCACAGAACCTGACCTTTGACCAGAAAGCCAGAGGAGCAGCCGGGCTCTGCAGAGGGGCTGGGCTCCAGCACAGCCCTGCTCACCCCCCATCTCTCCCAGCACCTCCCAGCTGGGAAACACTGTCCCCCAGCCGGAGGGCAAGAGCCCCCCTGGGCCAGCTCTCGCCCTCGGCCTTAATGCCGGATTCTGAGCAGCACCTCTCGGCTCTGGTGACCGGCACCCTCTGAAGCACCACTCCGGGGTGTTTCATCAGACTGAACCCACCCACCCCAAATCACCACAGCGGGCAGAAAATATCAAATGGGTCACTTCTTTCACCCTTGAAGTAAAAATAAAGGGCTAAAATTCCCTTTCCCTGGGGTAACCCGACAGATAAACCCCGCAGACAGCACAGACCCCAACAGACAGGAAAACCCACCGAGTTCAAGGGAAAAGGACAAGCACAGTCACACAGCAGAACGTCTGGAGTGCCACAACCGGGACAACAAACCTTTCATTTTGAAAACTAATTCAGAACCATGAAAAAGTTTGGGGTTTTAGACCAAAGCTTTCCCTTCCCCTGCGATGCCCCCACCCCCTGCAGGGAAATGGGCCCCAGCCCCCTGCGCCCACCCACTGCTGGGCCGGAGCCACCACCACTAGTGCTGGGGCTGCTGGGGCTGGTGCCCCCTTGGCAGGAGAAACACTCAGTCACCACCCAGACCAAAGGGAGTGTTTTCAAAGGAGCAATTCCCCCTTGCCGGGTGAACCAAATCTCTGCAGGAACATCCCTCAGGGGAGACCATGGAGAGCTGGAGGCCTCCTGCCCAGGCCGCCTCCCTCAGAGCACAGAGCCCTGGCAGAGTGTCGCAGGCAGTAGGCCCTGTGGGGCCAGGGGACCCCGGGGGGCTCCAGCACGTTGTGTCCCCCCAGCACCTGCCCACACTCCTGCCTGTGCCGTGAGGGGGCACTGGGGACCTGGGGGCTATTGGGGGGTGTTATGGGGGTTCTGTGGGAGGTGTGGGGGTTATTGGGGTCCTGGGGGATTATTTGGGCCCTAGAGGGAGTGTAATGGAGTCGGGGGGTGGGGGCTCTGTGTGTCCTGGAGGGGTTTGGGAGGGGTATTGGGGTCCTCGGGGGGAGGGGGGTGTCTTGAGGGAGATATTGGTGTCTGAGGTGGGGGGAGTGGGGACGTCCTGGAGGGGGTTCAGGGGGAGTTACTGGGCTCTGGGGGTGTCTTGAAGGAAGTAATGGGGTCTTGGTGCTTGGGTGGTGTTATTGGGGCCATGGGGGAGTTGAGGGGGTTATCACTGTCTGGGGGGGGGAAGGGGGGGTGGTGTGTCTAAAGGGCTCCTGAGGGCAGTTTCTGGGGGAGATAATGGGGTCCTGGGGAACTATAATAGGGTGCAAGAAGGGTCCAGTGGGGGCTAGTGGGGTGCTGGGAGGGATCTTGTGGGAGTAACTGGGGTCCTGGGGCTCTTCTGGGAGGGCTAATGGGGCTTAAGGTAGTCCTGGGGGTGGGCTGGTGGGGTTCCGGGGAGATACTTGGGGTCTTGGGGGGTGAATTGGAGACCTGGGGGGCCAGTAGTATCTGGGGGGCACTAACGAGGTTGGGGGAGGATTGGGGTGACTGAGGGTGTTTTGGAGGGACCTGAGGGTGGCAAATACAGTTTGGGTGGGTTGCAGGGGAGATTTGGGATTCCTGGGGGTCCCAGGGGTACCTGTCCCTCCCCCCCTCCCCGCAGGCGCTGCTGCCCCAGGGGCACCCCAAGAGCATCAGCCCCGACCCCCTCCAGTACCAGTGCTGGGACGCTGTGGGGGTGGGGGACGGCGCCTCCACCGTCACCAGGGCCACCCTCAGCTGGGTGCTGCGGGGTGAGTTCCCTGGGTCCCAAAACCCCCTTTTCACCCCAAAGTGCCTTTCATCCCTAGATCGATGTCTGACCCCCAAACCCCCAGTATCACCCCAGAATTTCCCCATTAGACCCCTAAAGCCTTTTTTGACCCTTAAATCTCCCACTTTGAACCCGTGATCTCACTTTGACCCCCAAATCAGCCACAGTGTCACCAAAATCCGGGATAAAAGAACTTACCTACACCAATTTGACGCAGATAGGCAGACACTCCTTTATTGACGGCCGGACGTGTAGGGGAGTGCTCTCACCAACAACACGTGCCAGGCACCAGAATCATACACCTTCTATAGAACTTACTCCTACATATTCATTAGGTCTTCATGTATAAGCACACAGCTTCCAAGAAATCATGAACATATTCTCCTCCCACTTCCGATTCTGCGCAGCAGAGGTTAGAAATGTCTAGAAATGGCTCTGGGGTGTAATGTGAGTAGGTGGTCCGTGGGTCAGCGGTCGCGATCTCCCCCGGCCGGAATCACCTTTTGCTTAAGGACACGGTTTTCTTGGCAGGTACCTGCAAGCTGTTACGGTCACTGCCCTCAGTTCCCATTAATCCTGGACCTTGACAACTCCTTGCATTCTTCTAGTCCTATGTATGTATTATAAATCAGTTTACAAATCTTCTTGTGTTTTGGTTACCTAAGTTTTAACTGTTTCTACTAGATAATTGCCGCCAATCCCTTCGGCCTTGGTACGGGGCTGTACAGGGAACATTTAGAGTAGCAGCTGGTTGTTAGGTTCAAAATATAGTAAATGTAAAATGATTTTTTTTTACTAAAATATCTTTTAGTTCCACACCTATACTAAAATCAAAACATAATCAAACACAATTTGATCAATTAATAAAATCAGTAACGTTTCCCCCCTTTGAAAGTGATGAAAATAATTTCAATACTTTCATCCTTTTTTTCATTTTTATCTTCGAAGGCAAAGTTTATCTTGCCAGATGATGGTGGTGGCGGGTTATACTCTGGTGGCATAGTGGGTACTTCTCGTATAATTCTACGATGTATTGCAAATTTATTAGTAAACTGTCTTTTAAGGCACGCATACACTAGCATAATCATTAAAAAGATGATCAGTAGCAAAAACAGAGTCTTGATTAGGGATTTCAGCAAGAGCTCAAGTTCCAACCCAATCCACTAAAAATTTTTCCTAGCCAATCTTCTGACATGTCTTCTCGAATGGTTTCTGTTTCTTTTTCGATTTTGCTTAACAGATCTAGATTACGTTCTACATCCTGTGTAACATTCGGGATATGAATGCAGCAATGATCTAATCTGTCTTTGAGATATCCACACACTCCATGCTCCTTTAACAGAAGCATGTCTAATGCCATCCGGTTTTGAAGTGTCATTCGGGAAGTTGCCTGTAACTGTATGTTTAATTCTTTAAATCCTTTTCTTGTAACATTGGCCAATTTTTCTACTTGTCCTGTTAAGTGAAAAGCCATTCTCTATTTCTATAGGACGCTATTGGGTTCAAATAGACTCTAAAGCCCAGCCAATTTTTACTCCTGTTGATGGTTCATTCCAGGTGTCATCATCTATTTCAGACCTTTTAATTCGTTCTAATTTTAAATTTTCCAGGGAACCCTTGAATGGTGATTTCTTCTAAATTGGACACAATGTTGGCAGGCCTAAAGTAATTTGTTTCACCTTACCATCTACTGGTAAGTGGGTTGTCCGGGTGCCATCACTTAATGCCCAAACTAAATGCCCTGGACTCTGAATGGTGGATTTCTTACAAC
This sequence comes from Athene noctua, assembly GCF_965140245.1. Taxonomy (NCBI): domain Eukaryota; kingdom Metazoa; phylum Chordata; class Aves; order Strigiformes; family Strigidae; genus Athene; species Athene noctua. The sequence continues at coordinate 54,275 of NW_027437723.1, forward strand.
TAAAAAGTATCCTCTTCTGGGTGTAAAGATGCTAGTCATGGTGAGGTTATTATGGAAACCTCGACAATAACAACCAAACTTCAAAGCAGCTGCTAACTGAGGAATTCTTTGAATTATTAAGTCTGCATTGCTGCAATCATACACCTTTTCACATTTCCACCATGGCACTACATGCTCCTTTTCCAGTCGGGTAGTGCCCTTATCTACTATTGAGGGAAGGATTGCAAACACTCTGTTAACCCAGGTACCGTCCCAAGTCAAACACCAAGGGGTTCTGGCCACGTACTGAAATCGTGAGAATATGGACGTAGACCGCACAGAGTCCCACTGTGCTTGGTTTTGGGTACCTTGCCCAGTTCTGTCACACTGCCGTTCCATGATGCTCCTGCTCACATTGTTTTTAATTTGTTCATCATATGAACACTATCCTAGATTAGGGTTTGGGCCTCCTGGAAGGAGAACTCGAGCCAAAGCACTAGGTTGAGACCCTGGTACAGTCATAATTTAGTAGTTTTTCGCAGTCTGATTTTTTACCCGGTGATTTCCATAGTTTTCTAATAAATTTCACTTGTTCATACCATTGAACCACTGGCTTTTGTTTGCAATAAGTGGTCTCGTGGTCAAATTCATAGTCAAGATTCCCCAAGGAATAGATTCACCTACTGCTCTTGGAATTGGTAAACAAGCTGTGATCTGGGTGACATTTTGTAAGTTGGCAAATCCCTTAATCAATCCTAACATCAAATTTTCTTCAGGCATTTCTTTGGGAATTTGGATTAATTGTTCTGTATCCGATTGCCTTCTGTTCCTTGCCACCAGATCAACCCATGATTCCACCAGCGTCACCTTCCAAGCCAACATAAGGAGAACAATCACAAATTGATATGAAATATTAAACATCTTTTAAAGTCAGTTTTAAAGTCTTTGGGTCACGGCTTATAATTTTCCATGGAGCAGGTGCTTTCTTCACTCAGGTATAGTGTATCCAAGCATCTGATTCTGCAAGCTTGATAGCCGTAAAGGTTGTTAACAGTATCTGAAAGGGTCCTTTCCAGCGCTCCTGTAAAGGTTCAGAAGTCCGTGTTTTCACGTAGACATAATCTCCTGGTTGAAAGTCATGCACTGGAGTTTCCAGGGATAATGCTCTATTCCACAGCACTGCACTCCGAATCGCAGTCAGTGTTTTTCCTAAAGAAAGCAAGTAGTTATACACATCCTGTTTTCCTTTTACATGCATGTTTGGGTTTGGTTCTGGGGACTCATAAGGTTTTCCATACAGTAATTCATAAGGACTGACTGAGGTTCCACTCTTTGGTTGTACTCTGATCCGTAATAATGCCAGTGGAAGTGCTTGAGGCCACTTTAAATTAGTCTCTTGACAGATCTTACTTATTTGTCTTTTTGAAGTTTGGTTCATTCTTTCTACTTTTCCACTGGATTGTGGCCTCCACGGAGTATGCAAATCCCAAGTGATGCCCAAAACTTTACTAACGTTTTGGACTATTTCTGCAACAAAGTGTGGACCTCTGTCAGACGAAATTCCAATAGGAACTCCAAATCTTGGGATTATCTCTCGCAGTAACCACTTTACTACTTCATTGGCTTGTGTGGTGCGGCAGGGAAAAGCTTCTGGCCATCCTGTAAAAGTGTCAACCCCCACCAGAACGTATCGGTACCCATTTTGTCTAGGTAATTCTGAAAAATCTACTTGCCAATAATCTCCAGTTTCTGTACTAGATTTTAATCTACCCATTTGAACTCTTTTCTTGATTACTGGATTATTTTTCAAACATACGTCACATTTTGCAGTTATTAATTTAGCCATGTCCACCATTTTAACAGATATAACTTGTTTTTATAAAGAAGTTACTACAGCTTCTGTTCCCTAATGACATTCTTGATGTTTGGTTTGCATTCTTTCTTTTATTAACAAAGGTGGAACTACTACTCGTCCATGAGGAGTTATTCACCATCCCCCTAAATTTTTCTTAGCATTCAAAAACTGACCTAATTTTCATCTTCTACTGAGTAGTTTGGCCTTTCCCTCGGAAGAGTTACTGTTTGGAGGGAATTCATGCCATTTGGAACGCTTGTTCCTTTGCTATTTTTCTTGCTGTTCGGACAGCCAAAATGTTTCCAATAACATTTTTTTGTATTTCTAATTTGGTGTGATTTACAGTGCATGATTGCTACCTGATTTGGTTTTTGAACTGCTTGTAATAATTGTAAAATTTAATTTTGATGCTTAATATTTGATCCCTGAGAGGACAATAATCCCCTTTACCCTGCCTGGCAGCAAGCAGCATGGCGATTGCTGCTGAAATACCTGCTTTGGGCCTCTCCTCTTTCTGGAAAAGGCCATTTTGTGCTTCCCGGCTCCTCCTGGCCTGGCCTGGGGCTGGGCCGGCTCAGTGCACACACCTGCCTGGGGCACAGCAGCGGTGCAAGGGGAGGCTTGCCGAAGGCCACCCATCGCCTGGGGGGGGGTTGCCCCCCGGGGGCTGCTCTGCGGAATGCCCCTGGCAAGGGCACCTCTGCGGCATCCCTCTGAGTAGGGACCCATCAGCCTGCACGGGAATTTCTCAGTCTGCGGCTAGTGACTCGTAGCCAGAGCGCACAGGGGAACTGTAGCTGCGTTTCAGAATACCAGATGCTCTGCTGTTTCCTTCCCACCGTAGATTTGCCATCGCCCCAGCCTTGGCCTGCTGGCAACCTGCCTGGACGCTCTCCCGGCTGCTCTCTGGTAGTCCCGTTGGGTCAGGTACACATTTTCATTAAATGCTAAAATTTGAGAGAATGTTGGGAAAGTGGGTTAATTTCAAAGGCATTCGTACAGAATTATGACACGGTCTTCCTGGCTTATTTATGACTCGAGAACATTCTATCTGATTTTTGCTTCTAATACCTTACACAAACAAGTGTCCACACAACACCTTACACATGTGTCCATGCCACAGTTCCTTTCTCCCCGAGCCTTTGCTTTATGCTTCCCCCTGTAATAGCAGGTCGGGGAACCCTTTTGGCTCCAGGTACCAGACAGGGATGGCTGTCCCTTCTGGGCATGGCTGGGGTGGCTTGGCCACAGGTCCCTCTTGTCCTGTGCCGTAGCTGCTCTGTGGCACAAGGCCTGGGGTCCCCATTTCAAGGCCCAAACCCAGCTTTTTTTGTGTGAAAAGCCTCATTTTTCTACACAAAGGAACAGTTTTAGGGTCCAAACCTTCATGATTATACTCCAAGCGTTCATTTTCCACAGACAATCCCTCACACTTAAAGCACAAACCCCATTTCTAGACTGTACAGGGTCTGGCTGAACTGGAATCGGTTTTCCCCTACAGCAGCCCTCACGGTGCTGTGGTTTATGCTGGGAGCTGGCAGGGTGTTGGCAGCACCCTGGTGTTGTGGCTGCTGCTGAGCAGTGCTCACACAGCACCAAGGCTCTTTCGGACATTTCCCCCAGTGGGACGGGGTGGGCAAGATCTCGGGAGGGGACACAGCCAGGACAGCTGACCCGAACCGACCCAAGGGATATTCCACCATGTGACGTCTGCTCAGTATAAAGCTGGGAGAAAGGAGGAAGGGGGTGGGGTCACCCTCGGTCCTCCGAGGCAACCACTCCGCGTATTGGAGCCCTGCTTCCCGAGAAGACCCCACAGCGCCTGTCCATGGCAAGGAGAGAATAAATCTGTTTGCTTTTGCTTCTGTGTGCGGACTTTTGCTTCTCTTTGCTTATATTAAAACTGCTTTTGTTTCACCCACAAGGGTTAGTTTATCTTCTTACCCCTCTTTACCCTGTTGAGAAAACAAAGGGAAGGGGGTGGGGGTGGGAAGTGATAGAGCGACTGGGTGGATACCTGGCATTTAGCCAGAGTCAAACCATCACAGTGTATTCTGGCGCCCAACGTGGGGCAAAACAACGGCAGTTTTATATTAAATGTGCTGTAGCTATAGTAGTTATTAAGCAACAAGCTCTTGTGCTGGTCACGGGCTTGTTTATTGCGCTGCTTATCTTTATTTTTGTTAAGCTTGGGAACATGCTGCAAGGAATCAGGAACATCATGAGTGGTTTTATTTTGCAGGCTCCCGAGGTACTTAGTCATCCTTATGTTAGTTCATCGATACTCTTTATTAATGCTGTTTGCCTGCTGTGGGTTGTGTGGAGCTCGGTATGCTTTTGGTGTAAGAGAAGGCAAATTTTGAGTGAATCGGTACCAAAATGTGCTCTGAGGCGGCCTGTTCCTGGGTGGCAGGGAGAGTGGAAGGCATTGGGCAGATTCCTAGGACGGTTATCACCTCCTGTAGCCTGGGATCTCACCCCTGAACAGGCAAGCAACCCCACAAAATTGACCCATCACCTGATAGAGGGGTGTCTTGCCTATCCCAGAGAGAATCAGCAACCTCTAGCACTTCACTGGGGCCTGGCAGAAGGTACCAGGTGAAACTCGAGGTCGACCATTAGGATTTTGGAGCCGGGGATATCGAGGATCAGAAGCCCACTACACTCCGACTGAAAAGGAGATACTGGCAGCATATGAGGGGATTCGAGCTGCTTCAGAAGTTGTTGGTACAGAAGCACAGCTCCTCTTGGCACCACGGCTGCCTGTATTACATTGGATGTTCAAAGGAAACATCCCTTCCACACACCAGGCCACCAGTGCTACCTGGAGTAAATGGGTAGCATTAATCACGCAACGGGCTCGACAGGGGAAACCCAACCATGCAGGGACCCTGGAAGAGATCATGGACTGGCCAGAAGGTAGAGATTTTGGAGCGTTGCCTGAGGAGGTGGCTCGTGCCCAAGAGGCACCGCCATATAACGAGTTACCAGAAGATGAGAGGCGTTATGCTCTCTTTACTGATGGATCCTGTCGTGTGGTAGGAAGCCATCGGAAGTGGAAAGCTGCTGTGTGGAGTCCCACAGGACAAGTCGTTGAGGCCACTGAAGGAGAAGGAGAGTCAAGTCAGTTTGCAGAAGTAAAAGCGATCCAACTTGCCCTAAAGATTGCTGAACGGGAAAAGTGGCCAGTACTATCTCTCTACACGGACTCCTGGATGGTGGCTAACGCCCTGTGGGGGTGGCTACAGGGGTGGAAGAAGACCAACTGGCAGCGCAGAGGTAAACCCATCTGGGCTGCTGCACTGTGGCAAGACATCGCTGCCCGAGTGGAAAACGTGGCTCTAAAGGTACGTCATGTAGATGCTCATGTGCCCAAAAGGCGTGCCACTGAAGAACATCAAAACAACGGGCAAGCAGACAAAGCTGCCAAAATTGAAGTAGCTCGGCTGCACCTGGACTGGGAGCGTAAAGGTGAGCTGTTTGTAGCTCGATGGGCCCCATGAAACATCAGGGCATCTCGGCAGAGATGCAACGTACAGATGGGCTCGTGATCGAGGGGTGGACCTGACCACGGAGGCCATCTCACAGGTCACTCACAAATGTGAAACATGTGCTGCAATCAAGCGAGCCACACGAGTAAAGTCTCCCTGGAACAGAGGGCGATGGCTGAGTTTTCAATAGGGTGAGGCCTGGCAGATTGACTCTATTGGACCACTGCCACGAACACGCCACGGCAAGCGCTACATACTCACCATGGTAGAAGCGACTACGGGTTGGCTTGAAACGTACCCTGTAAATCATGGCACTGCCCGAAATACCATCTGAGGTCTTGAAAGGCAAATTTTATGGCGGCATGGTACTCCTGAAAGAATCGAATCAGACAACGGGACCCATTTTTAAAATAATCTTATAAACTCCTGGGCAAAGAAACACGGCATTGAGTGGGTGTGTCACATCCCTTATTACCCACAAGCGTCTGGAAAGATTGAAAGATATAATGGGCTGTTGAAGACTGTGTTGAGAGCATTGGACAATGGGGGATGGAAGCACTGGGATATAACTTTAGCAGAAGCCACTTGGCTAATGAACACCAGAGGATCTGTTAACCGTCCTGGTCCTGCCCAAACAAACCCCCTTCATCCTGTGGGAGGAGATAAGGTCCCCGTAGCACACACAGGGAGGTGGCTGGGGAAGGCAGTGTGGATTGCTCCTCCCTTGGGAAAAGGCAAGCCCACTCGCGGGATTGTCTTTGCTCAGGGACCTGGATGGGACTACTGCGGGACGATGGGACTGCTCAGGGTGTGCCTCAAGAACATTTAACCTTGGGGGGAAAGTAATCTGTGGGATGAGTTGTATGTTGCAGGAAGTGATGGAGGAAGTAGGAACGACAAAGAGTGAACCTGATACGTGCAATGACGACCCAAACCTAGCCGGTGCTGGAGTCCAACAGTCAAGCGTACTTCTGTCCTGAGCATCTGTCTTGACAGATGGAAGCCAAGTCACTGAACATCTGAAGGAGTGAAGAAAGCTTATGGAATGGATAAATGAACATTATGTGGGACCTGGGCATAACGTACATGGTATGGAATAAGGGGTGGAGACCCAGTACATAGGTCCAAACCAAACTTTTCCAGGTGAAAATCCTCATTTTTCTACAAAAGCCCCCATTTCTAGGGTCCAAAAATTCCTCTTTATAATCCAAGCATTCATTTTCCACAGCCAATCCTGTCGCGGTAGAGACGGTCAAGCGACAATCAATAATCAAGTCAGAGGCAAAAGAAGCGGAAGGCTTTATTGTTTTCTACACACTTTTTTCAGCTACCGCAAGCTCTAACACCATTGGCTAACCCCATAGCAACAGTACATGATTGGATAACTTTCTTAAAGTTTTGCTTATGAACATAATTCAAATAGTTCCTTATCTGTGGACAGCAGTTTCATGTTTATTGTAGCGGATGTTCGATTTCCTTGTTCCTTTTCTTTGGTATGCCTTCCTGCACGCTGGCTTCCCACGGGTACGGGACGAACTGGCCAAAGACGGAGTCCCTCTGCTCTCTCAGGCGATCAGCAGACCCGCTGCCTACGACGACACTGTCCGGAGGCTGCTGAGGCCCTCGGCTGCAGGAGAAAAGGGCGTTCCCCCACCTCCTGCAACACCACGCCACCAAGACAGAGCCCAGCAGCAGCACAGCTGTGGCAGAAAGCACCACTGACGCTATGCTGAGCTCGCAGTACGTCTGTAAACCCTGGGGACAGAACCACCTTGCGCTGCTCTGGGGAGGGGAAAGGCTCAGGCTTGGCCTACTCTTGCTGTCCGCATCTGTGGAGAAATTTGGGACCTTAGTCTGTGCAGCGCTCCACCACTAAGCTTGTGGCACCCTCCCACCCTTTGGGACAGGTTGTCCCTCCAAACAAAACTCCGTCGGCCATGAGGAGAGCACGGGGGGCAGCGCAGCTGCCTGGCCAGTCGCTGCCTCGAGGGATACGGACAAAAACCATCCCTGCAGCAGTCAGAGCCACCCGCCCCCGAATCTCCCTGCCCCGGGGCCGTCTCCCACCCCCCAGGGGACGCAGTCAGGCCTTCTCAAGAAACACCTGAGCCTTGCTCTCCCCTTCGGCCTTTTCCCCAGCACGAGCACCGCCCGCAGCCGCTCGCAGGCTTGGGGACGCGTCTCCCACTTAGGGACCCCAGCAGGAATGCTCAGTACCTGAGTCTGCTCCACCATGGCCTTCTCCAGGCATGGAGAGCACTGCCAAAAAGGAGACAGGACAGGTAAAGCCTCCGCATGGCTGAGGCACAGAGGGTGCAGGGGGACGGGGAGGTTCCCTCCAAGCCCCTGCCCAGTCTGGCAGTCAGGGCATCGCTCTGGACCTCGGCTCGCGGGAGGGCTCCCGCTCTGTGCCGCTCTGGCTGACACACAGCCGTCCCGGTGGTTGAAGCCGTCTGACCGCGGGGCAGCAATTACCTGTCGTGCTGGGGGCTCGTGTCGTTACTGCTGCAGAAGCTGGCAGGGAGCCACTGGTTCCATTGGGAAGCGCCGCCTCCTGCACAGCCTCCTGGTCTGTCCCTTGAGGAAGCAAGGAGGACAGTTGGGTCAGATGGAGCCGCTCCCCGTCGGGGAGATGGGGCCTTCAGGAGGCCACACTGCTCAAAGGCATCGCTCAGGTTTAGAAAAATCTGACTGATGACGTCTGCAGAAAGCAGCGCTGGGCCGTCACGGTACAGCAGGGGCAGCTGCGGCCCTTGGGACTTGGCTTGAGCCACAACTGGCAGTAGAGGCTCTACAGCAGATCGGGCTCAACAGTGCCTGCAAGGTGTGAAACCCAGCATTGCTGCTGCGAGGCTCTGCTCGACCCCTTCCCGCTGTCCCAGGCCGCAGCGTCTCCAGACGGGTGTCTAAAAGCTCCAGCTGTCTCATGGCTAAGGCTGAGTGAAAGAAATACACCCACCGTGTACTCTCGCCAGTTTCTCCAGTATTTCCTTCAGGAGCTCGGATAGCTTCTGGGACTTCTTCCCTGCTTTAGCAGGCTGTCTTGTGGTTTGTCGATCTGAAAAGAAAGCACTGGGCTCAATATCCCATGGACAAATTAAAGAGCAGCGCACCGCCCCTGAGGGCAGCAGAGACAGACTACTCACCCTGGCGACGCCAGCCGGACTGTCCAGCCCGATGCAGCCGAGGGGCTGGGAAAGCCCTCCCTGCAGGCACATCTGTAACCAAACACCCGGAGAAGCTCCCGTCATCGCCTCTGATCTCCATCGGCAGAACCCAACCGCCAAAGCGGCAAGGGGCCTCACAAGGAGAGGGCACCCCCTGGCAGGTCTCCTGCCTCACACCCGCAGAGGCGCCCGGCTGGCTGACCTCTGGCCTTTGAGCTGGCAGCTCTCACAGGGAGGAAAAAAAAAGCCAGGACATACCCACGCCACGTCCTGGAGTCTTGGTCCTGGGACCCGGCCGGGAAGCTGCATCGCCTTCTGTTACGGGCACGGCTGCAAAGAAGCGCACGACAGATCAGCTCCCGTGACACCGCTCAGGGTACCTCCTCGGAGCGGAGTGGCAGCGGGGGCAAGTCAAGGACGGGCTTACTCCACGGCACTGCCCTCTCCCTTCCCCTCAGGAGCGCGGTGCAAAGAGTTACCACGTGCCTGCAGCGGCACCACGCCAGGACGAACGAACGGCGGGTGGAGCTGCCGGCAGAAAGGGGCTCCCTGGAGCTCACACCACCTCTGAACTCGGCCCCAACGAGCCCGCCGGCGTGGCAGCCAGTGGCGGGAGCAGCTCAGGCTCCCAGAGGCCGCCAAAAACAGCTTCGCAAGGGAAAGCGCCCCGGGACACATCACTGAGTCCACCCCCTTCCTTCTCGGCTCTTCTGCCCACCTGCGCAGCGGCCACAGAAGGACCAACTTGCATTTCACACGGACGCAAGACAAAAAGGTAGATGCTCCCTCCTCTGGCTTACATGTGGGACTGCTCTCAGGGTCCAGGAGAGGAACAGATGAAGACGTTGGGTCGCCATTGCCTGTGAGAGGATCTGAAGGGAAATTGCACCTCAATAAGCTCTTGCCATCCCATCTTGTCAGTGTTTACTCTTTCAAGGAAAGGGACGCTGAGAACTTACCTCCAGGATACCCCAAGGACTCCATACCAAGATCCAGGCGATAATCTGCAGAAACACTGCCCCCAGCCTCGTCTAGAAGCAAGCAGAGTCATCATCACTGCATGATGGGATCCACTTCTGCGTTAGGGAACTGCAGGCAGGGGAAGGGGCCCAGGTAGCAAACGTGGGGGCCAGACAAAGACGGAGGCTGTCAAAGCCGCAGCGGGGCCTGGGGAGCTCTTGGCTGGCACCCGGCAGCTCTCCAAACACTCCTTCCAGGCCATGTGCAACGCCTCGAGGAGCGGATGGACCAACGTACGGCTCCTGGGGCTTTTGTACCGGGAGAGCTCTGGCACACAGAGACAAGGCTCTTGCTGAAGCTCCGGAGGGAGAAAGCCACCATCCACGCTTCCTGGGGAGAAGAGCCCGCTGGCCCATGAAAGTGCGCCAGCGGCCGCTCGCTTACCTGCTCGCCGCGCTCGCCACGGAGCAGCCCGGGCAGCCCTGGCGTGCAGGGCCACCAGGAGGAGGAGGAGGAGGAGGAGGAGACGGCGGGTGAGGGCCATGGCTCCTTCCAGTCGCACCATACTGCTGCTGGTGCTGCAGTGGAGGCCGGGGGCTGAGTGATCAGTATTTACACCCAGTGTGTCACCGCGGGGGTTTGTGACCTCACAGACCCATTGTGATGTCACAGCCTCGCTCTGATGACACGGCCCCATTGTGATGTCACAGCCTCGCTCTGATGTCACGGCCCCATTGTGATGTCACGGCCCCACGGTGACGTCACGGCCCGGCTGAGGCTGCGTGTGGACGGCGCTCAGGGCGAGCTGCAGGAAAGCGCAGCCAGGGGAAGTCTGACCTCCTCGGGTGCTGCTGCCAACAGCTCGTGAGGCTGATGGAGAGATTTCAGCCTTGAGACGAGTGCAAGGCTGCTGTCCCTGCGTACACGGTCACTCTGCAAAGGGCTCCTTGGGGCAGATGTTACCATGAGTTTACTCCTCTGTCTCCACACAGACATTTTTATCCACAGATAAGAGCTTGCCATCCTGCTGGTCTTTTAATGGGACGAAAATACCCTGCTCCACTGCTCTTTGCATTCTTTTCCCGGTGCTTGGCGGCGGTGGCACGGGAGGGTCTGCAGCCCCCTTCCACCCCCTGCCATGCTGCCAGTGCTGACAGGGGAGGGACCTCCCGCAGAAGGGGCCTGCCTGGCAGCAAGCAGCATGGCGATTGCTGCTGAAATACCTGCTTTGGGCCTCTCCTCTTTCTGGAAAAGGCCATTTTGTGCTTCCCGGCTCCTCCTGGCCTGGCCTGGGGCTGGGCCGGCTCAGTGCACACACCTGCCTGGGGCACAGCAGCGGTGCAAGGGGAGGCTTGCCGAAGGCCACCCATCGCCTGGGGGGGGGTTGCCCCCCGGGGGCTGCTCTGCGGAATGCCCCTGGCAAGGGCACCTCTGCGGCATCCCTCTGAGTAGGGACCCATCAGCCTGCACGGGAATTTCTCAGTCTGCGGCTAGTGACTCGTAGCCAGAGCGCACAGGGGAACTGTAGCTGCGTTTCAGAATACCAGATGCTCTGCTGTTTCCTTCCCACCGTAGATTTGCCATCGCCCCAGCCTTGGCCTGCTGGCAACCTGCCTGGACGCTCTCCCGGCTGCTCTCTGGTAGTCCCGTTGGGTCAGGTACACATTTTCATTAAATGCTAAAATTTGAGAGAATGTTGGGAAAGTGGGTTAATTTCAAAGGCATTCGTACAGAATTATGACACGGTCTTCCTGGCTTATTTATGACTCAAGAACATTCTATCTGATTTTTGCTTCTAATACCTTACACAAACAAGTGTCCACGCAACACCTTACACATGTGTCCATGCCACAGTTCCTTTCTCCCCGAGCCTTTGCTTTATGCTTCCCCCTGTAATAGCAGTTCGGGGAACCCTTTTGGCTCCAGGTACCAGACAGGGATGGCTGTCCCTTCTGGGCATGGCTGGGGTGGCTTGGCCACAGGTCCCTCTTGTCCTGTGCCGTAGCTGCTCTGTGGCACAAGGCCTGGGGTCCCCATTTCAAGGCCCAAACCCAGCTTTTTTTGTGTGAAAAGTCTCATTTCTCTACACAAAGGACCAGTTTTAGGGTCCAAACCTTCATGATTATCCTCCAAGCGTTCATTTTCCACAGACAATCCCTCACACTTAAAGCACAAACCCCATTTCTAGACTGTACAGGGTCTGGCTGAACTGGAATCGGTTTTCCCCTACAGCAGCCCTCACGGTGCTGTGGTTTATGCTGGGAGCTGCAGGGTGTTGGCAGCACCCTGGTGCTGTGGCTGCTGCTGAGCAGTGCTCACACAGCACCAAGGCTCTTTCAGACATTTCCCCCAGTGGGACGGGGTGGGCAAGATCTCGGGAGGGGACACAGCCAGGACAGCTGACCCGAACCGACCCAAGGGATATTCCACCATGTGACGTCTGCTCAGTATAAAGCTGGGAGAAAGGAGGAAGGGGGTGGGGTCACCCTCGGTCCTCCGAGGCAACCACTCCGCGTATTGGAGCCCTGCTTCCCGAGAAGGCCCGACAGCGCCTGTCCATGGCAAGGAGAGAATAAATCTGTTTGCTTTTGCTTCTGTGCACGGACTTTTGCTTCTCTTTGCTTATATTAAAACTGCTTTTGTTTCACCCACAAGGGTTAGTTTATCTTCTTTCCCCTCTTTGCCCTGTTGAGAAAACAAGGGGAAGGGGGTGGGGGTGGGAAGTGATAGAGCGACTGGGTGGATACCTGGCATTTAGCCAGAGTCAAACCATCACAGTGTATTCTGGCGCCCAACGTGGGGCAAAACAACGGCAGTTTTATATTAAATGTGCTGTAGCTATAGTAGTTACTAAGCAACAAGCTCTTGTGCTGGTCACGGGCTTGTTTATTGCGCTGCTTATCTTTATTTTTGTTAAGCTTGGGAACATGCTGCAAGGAATCGGGAACATCATGAGTGGTTTTATTTTGCAGGCTCCCGAGGTACTTAGTCATCCTTATGTTAGTTCATCGATACTCTTTATTAATGCTGTTTGCCTGCTGTGGGTTGTGTGGAGCTCGGTATGCTTTTGGTGTAAGAGAAGGCAAATTTTGAGTGAATCGGTACCAAAATGTGCTCTGAGGCGGCCTGTTCCTGGGTGGCAGGGAGAGTGGAAGGCATTGGGCAGATTCCTAGGACGGTTATCACCTCCTGTAGCCTGGGATCTCACCCCTGAACAGGCAAGCAACCCCACAAAATTGACCCATCACCTGATAGAGGGGTGTCTTGCCTATCCCAGAGAGAATCAGCAACCTCTAGCACTTCACTGGGGCCTGGCAGAAGGTACCAGGTGAAACTCGAGGTCGACCATTAGGATTTTGGAGCCGGGGATATCGAGGATCAGAAGCCCACTACACTCCAACTGAAAAGGAGATACTGGCAGCATATGAGGGGATTCGAGCTGCTTCAGAAGTTGTTGGTACAGAAGCACAGCTCCTCTTGGCACCACGGCTGCCTGTATTACATTGGATGTTCAAAGGAAACATCCCTTCCACACACCAGGCCACCAGTGCTACCTGGAGTAAATGGGTAGCCTTAATCACGCAACGGGGACAGGGGAAACCCAACCATGCAGGGACCCTGGAAGAGATCATGGACTGGCCAGAAGGTAGAGATTTTGGAGCGTTGCCTGAGGAGGTGGCTCGTGCCCAAGAGGCACCGCCATATAACGAGTTACCAGAAGATGAGAGGCGTTATGCTCTCTTTACTGATGGATCCTGTCGTGTGGTAGGAAGCCATCGGAAGTGGAAAGCTGCTGTGTGGAGTCCCACAGGACAAGTCGTTGAGGCCACTGAAGGAGAAGGAGAGTCAAGTCAGTTTGCAGAAGTAAAAGCGATCCAACTTGCCCTAAAGATTGCTGAACGGGAAAAGTGGCCAGTACTATCTCTCTACACGGACTCCTGGATGGTGGCTAACGCCCTGTGGGGGTGGCTACAGGGGTGGAAGAAGACCAACTGGCAGCGCAGAGGTAAACCCATCTGGGCTGCTGCACTGTGGCAGGACATCGCTGCCCGAGTGGAAAACGTGGCTCTAAAGGTACGTCATGTAGATGCTCATGTGCCCAAAAGGCGTGCCACTGAAGAACATCAAAACAACGGGCAAGCAGACAAAGCTGCCAAAATTGAAGTAGCTCGGCTGCACCTGGACTGGGAGCGTAAAGGTGAGCTGTTTGTAGCTCGATGGGCCCATGAAACATCAGGGCATCTCGGCAGAGATGCAACGCACAGATGGGCTCGTGATCGAGGGGTGGACCTGACCACGGAGGCCATCTCACAGGTCACTCACGAATGTGAAACATGTGCTGCAATCAAGCGAGCCACACGAGTAAAGTCTCCCTGGAACAGAGGGCGATGGCTGAGTTTTCAATAGGGTGAGGCCTGGCAGATTGACTCTATTGGACCACTGCCACGAACACGCCACGGCAAGCGCTACATACTCACCATGGTAGAAGCGACTACGGGTTGGCTTGAAACGTACCCTGTAAATCATGCCACTGCCCAAAATACCATCTGAGGTCTTGAAAGGCAAATTTTATGGCGGCATGGTACTCCTGAAAGAATCGAATCAGACAACGGGACCCATTTTTAAAATAATCTTATAAACTCCTGGGCAAAGAAACATGGCATTGAGTGGGTGTGTCACATCCCTTATTACCCACAAGCGTCTGGAAAGATTGAAAGATATAATGGGCTGTTGAAGACTGTGTTGAGAGCATTGGACAATGGGGGATGGAAGCACTGGGATATAACTTTAGCAGAAGCCACTTGGCTAATGAACACCAGAGGATCTGTTAACCGTCCTGGTCCTGCCCAAACAAACCCCCTTCATCCTGTGGGAGGAGATAAGGTCCCCGTAGCACACACAGGGAGGTGGCTGGGGAAGGCAGTGTGGATTGCTCCTCCCTTGGGAAAAGGCAAGCCCACTCGCGGGATTGTCTTTGCTCAGGGACCTGGATGGGACTACTGCGGGACGATGGGACTGCTCAGGGTGTGCCTCAAGAACATTTAACCTTGGGGGGAAAGTAATCTGTGGGATGAGTTGTATGTTGCAGGAAGTGATGGAGGAAGTAGGAACGACAAGGAGTGAACCTGATACGTGCAATGACGACCCAAACCTAGCCGGTGCTGGAGTCCAACAGTCAAGCGTACTTCTGTCCTGAGCATCTGTCTTGACAGATGGAAGCCAAGTCACTGAACATCTGAAGGAGTGAAGAAAGCTTATGGAATGGAGAAATGAACATTATGTGGGACCTGGGCATAACGTACATGGTATGGAATAAGGGGTGGAGACTGTACAGGGTCTGGCTGAGCTGGAATCGGTTTTCCCCTACAGCAGCCCTCACGGTGCTGTGGTTTATGCTGGGAGCTGGCAGGGTGTTGGCAGCACCCTGGTGCTGTGGCTGCTGCTGAGCAGTGCTCACACAGCACCAAGGCTCTTTCAGACATTTCCCCCAGTGGGACGGGGTGGGCAAGATCTCGGGAGGGGACACAGCCAGGACAGCTGACCCGAACCGACCCAAGGGATATTCCAGACCATGTGACGTCTGCTCAGTATAAAGCTGGGAGAAAGGAGGAAGGGGGTGGGGTCACCCTCGGTCCTCCGAGGCAACCACTCCGCGTATTGGAGCCCTGCTTCCTGAGAAGGCCCGACAGCGCCTGTCCATGGCAAGGAGAGAATAAATCTGTTTGCTTTTGCTTCCGCGCGCGGACTTTTGCTTTGCTTTGCTTATATTAAAACTGCTTTTGTTTCACCCACAAGGGTTAGTTTATCTTCTTTCCCTCTTTACCCTGTTGAGAAAACAAGGGGGAAAGGGGTGGGGGGGGTGGCGGGGAAAAGTGTTAGAGTGACTTGGTGGATACCTGGCATTTAGCCAGAGTCAAACCATCACATGTTGGCATTGCTAAGGGGATGAAACTAGAACAGTATGAATAATACATTACATGCACTAATCAGTGTTACACTGTAGTGGACTGACAGAAAATAAATCCTCTTCGTGAAAACCAAGGAAGAACTTTCAAACACAAATATTTTATTATTCATTTATTATCTTTACTAGGTGGAAAGAATCAACTGCGACAAAGTGTAAAAGCAGCATAAATGTTGCTTTATCTCTACGAAGTATTTATTATTGCTCTGAAGCATGACTACCTCCTGTTCTTTCTGGGTGTTCTTCCTCTTCACCCTCCTTTCCCCTCCCAACCAGGACACAAAAAACCTAGACACCCACTCCTGTTTTAAATAATTTCTAGGCCTCCATACATCGATTATTTGGATTTAAAAACTAAGACAAAGTAGTATGTGTAAAAATAATTTGTCTCATTTTGTCTGAAAGTTCCAGATTCTCTTCCTCACTTCAGCACGTCACTTACCCATCTTTTCTTCCAAGCACAACCTCTACCACATTTCTCCAGTCCCCAGTCTTCCTAAACTCTTATTTTCTTACCCAATAGCAACAGCCATTCACACACATGGACTTCCCTTGAGCTATGATTAACCTTCTTTCCTACTCTTCCTCGCACCGATAACTCTATGTAGAGAGTGCTTTCCTACACAATATCTTCCTTCAAAATAGTCTGCCCCCACCTCTCTTCTAGGCTTCACAGACCCATCCAAGGCTCAGATCTCCTTCCCAACTGCCCCACAACCTCCATGAACAGTCTCTGTGCAGACTCTGTGCAGATCATAAATACCTCCTACTAGTTGCAGTGCCTGGAAACGTAAAAACGAAGGCTGCAAAGGGTCTGGTATCATGATAACAGACAGCTCTGTATTTCAGGGCCTTGAATCTCTTCTCTTTCTCTGCATGCAGTTCATGTGCCATAGTCAGTCCAGAGGCTTATAGTTTGTACCGTGACTGAATCATAAAAAACACAGGCACATCATATTCTCTTCAAGTTATCACTCTACCTTCTCTTTTCCTCACCTCAAAAAAACTCAGTGAGTATGCTCTTTGTAGCTACTATCTTAACATTCTTCCCACTTGATGAATTTTTGAAACCCTCATTCTACTACTTTCACAAAATGGCTCTCAAGGACTAAGGACCAGTTCATATACTGATTTCAGAACCAACCTACTGACTTCCATCATGATAATTATCATCCCAAAGTCTCCTCAATCCAAACAGCTTTTATTACTATCTTCAGATTCATTTATTATTATTATTATTATTATTATTAAATCTTTCCAATGACACCTTTATCTTTGCCATCTGTAAACTCCGCAAGTTTTTCAAATTGTGATTTCAGATCTACTCGTGGTCTTCCTAGCGGAATTAATGAAGCAACTGGTAACTAAAAATACAAATAACAACTACCTACACAGAAATCCCACTCAGCTGGCAGGTATACAGCTGGGCCTGCCAGAAGGCAAAGTCAGAAACTGGCTCCTGACTGCTGCCTGTGACAATGTAAAAAATCCATTTTTATAACATTAAAGCAATGCTTCTGTAAAACAACGAGATGCTGTTTGTTGTCTAAATTCTAAGCACTTTCCTCATTTCCAACTTGCAAACGGCAGGGGAAAACAACAACAACAAATCAATCAGTGTGAAGGTACTCATTATGTTAGAAAAAGGGCAGAGAAATGCTGTATTAGATTGTACAATGTCTGAGGCAATTATTGGTATTTTAAGTTTGGACTGCCTGCAGAAAAGGATTCCAACTTGACAGTGGCCACACTGTGCTACCACAAAAGAAATGTTAAGATAAGGAATACTGTAGGGCAGGCCTAAAATTGGTCATTTCCAGATGTCCCACACTATTTGGAAAGAATGTTAAACTTTTCTTCCTGATCCTTACAGCCTGTATTTGTTGACCATTTTTTCTTTAGTTTACCAAGTCTAACAATGTGCTCTGTAAAATTAAGCATCACTTTTGCAAGAATAATGACCATTCCAACAATCACATTTTCTCATTAATAAGTGATTCTTAAATGTATTCCCCTTTTTCTTCTTGTAAATAAAGTCTTTACAAAGATAAGGCAAGAAAAATACTAGATGAGCTTTGCACCGTTCTTGCTCTGTTAAAAGATTTTCTGGTATGGGAAAGGTCAGTAACTAATTCCCTTCAGACTACAGACTGAGACAGATCCAAAAATTTAAACAAAAAACAGTATTATAAAAGCCAATAAATGAACCCAGAATCATCTTACTGTGTAACAGCTTTCCTAAATACCTCCATGTTCTTACCACTCTGACCCTCATCCTTCCTTACTCAAGGATGTTAGATTTAAGCTCAAAACTTGGTTAGGATTTGGTGTAATGAAATTGCAAGATCTTCAGAAAAAAAGAGAAAGAAAAACCTTACTCTGCTTGCGCAGCAGCCGATACACAGGGTGCCTTGAGCCTAACGCGAGTCTATAGACACTCCAGAAATTTAGAGTCACTTCAAACTGCATTAAAGATCTTGATCAGAACCAAACCCCAGCTTTTTCAACTTAAACTTTCTGTTACTGACATCTGAGATTCAAGGTCACAGTAGAGGAAAATCGTTCAGCATACATCAGAGGCTGTTACCATCAGCTGTCAGAGCCAGCAGACATGGGGAACTGGTGGTTGCAGCAGACCGGAATGCTGGGACAGCCTCCTAAAAGCCTCCTCTGCTTTCTCTCCAGACAAACAACCCCACCCTTTCAGCATGGCAACATTAGTTTCTCCACAGGTTATTTTTCTCACTGCGCCCTGGGGAACTGCCCTCGTCTGACCAGTGCGGAGGAGCAGGAGGAGAAGGAGGGACTATTGCAACCAGCAATACTGCAACTTCTACTGGGCAAAGGGGTCAGGGAAGGGCGGCTCGTGGGGAAGGGGACCCACTGAAGAATGGGAGGGCATACTGTCAGGATGACGGGTCTCCAGTGCCCACAGATGAGTGGACGGGGAACCCAGACACATCCTCAGTCTCTCATTTGACCTGTTCATGTTGATTAATGAGCTGAGAAGGAACTCTGGGAACATCTCCCACTTTAACTGTGGCAGTGCAAGGCATTTCGAAACCCAGGATCAGGAGGACCGGGGGATGAGGCTGCAACCCAGACAGTGAAAACAGATGCCTGCGTAGGGCTCTAACTGCAGATTCTGATATGGGAACAACACTGGAAACTATTAGTGAAAACGTATGGCTTGATTCAAATGATATAAATTTTAACAGATGGGTTAAGGAAAACTACACTCCTTTGAGATTTCTTAAGAAATATTTTACATATCCATTTTAATTCTCAATCGCTGAATATACATATTATTCACTTTTTTCTTAGCTAAATATGTAGCTCTTATACTCATTAACATGTTTTAAGACTAAATGTCCTCTTTTCAGCTTCTGAAATCTACTACTGGCTTTAGTGTTATAAAAATCCTGTATTTCTAGATGGTCTCTTCACTGTTATTGCTAATATTAGCAATAACGTATTATTCTAATAGGCACAGCAAAGCTATGCCTATATGAACAAAAAATATCCTAAAGTGAGTTTAGACATGCAGACATAAGGAACAGGAAAGAATCCTTTTGCATCACTGGGAATTTTCCTCAAAATTAGACGAGAAGACTGACTCAAATTGTATACATTATCCAGAAACCAGTATTTGCACAGTATTATTTACATTTTTAAGGGTCAAAGTAACTATGCAATCTTTTCTTAACAGTGTAATTTAAAGTAAAGCTTCAAAAGGCTAAAGAAAATTTTTGCATGTCGTGGTGAAACAAAGGCCAAAAAACTAAGGCTTGTTAACTTCTAAGCGATCAAGCAGGAGGAAAAAAAAAACCAAAACAAACATCAGTAGCTAAAATTAGAAAAGGCAGGGGAGTCTAATAGCTTAAGTATGGGAAGAAGGGAAAAATCAGGAACTGTCATCTCAACTCCTCCATCAGTTTGCAGTTCAGCCTCAGATAAATTACTAACCAGTAGCATTTAGCTACCTACAATTCAAAGTTCTGCTTCCATTTAGGAATGCAAGGAATGCTTGAGAGACCTTAGACTTTACTTAATCACTATATAGTAACACTTCTTTAGTGATTATTTTTGTATTAAATTCCACCAATGTCTTGGAGTTGGGGAAGAAAAAACCTGCAGAAAGACCTTAACTAAACTGCAATCTTCTTATACAGTTCCTCCAAAATTTATTCAGTATTTTATGAGTTATGAGCTCCTTATCTAAATTCTTCCTTTTTAACAATGTGCCAACTCTTGACAGGAAAGCTAACATATTTACAATATTTGTCTTTTGCTGCACTCTGCTGGAACAATCCATTTTTCAATGAAAACAACACTGTTCTGTATGCAATGCAATCGTTAACAAAAAAGAGAGAGGCAATCTTATTTCTTGTAAAAATGGACCCCTTTGAAGCATATGTATTTTTCAAAACAGAATTTAAACATTTAAATCTATATTTAGTTGACCTAATAAAGTGGCCTATTTCCCATGATAGAGCACCTGAAACAGTCCTGGACAGAACAGGTCTAAAGAGGGCTTCCTACTGCTCAGACTAGAACTGCAGCAGACTAAGTGCCTCAGTGAGGACTGAAAAGCCTCCTGAAACACTGATTGCAAGCGTCCAGACTTGCATGCATTTCAGCTGTCTTTCACGTGATAAACACACTCTTTTAAAAAAGCAGCATGTGCACAGCAAGGTAACACCCTCCATTTGATCCCCGATCAAAATATGAATAAATTAAGAGACAACATCAGTTCTAATAACATTCACAGAAAATGCGACAAGACTTTGAATATCTTTTTAAAAACTACTACAGTTTACTGGACATTTAATGACATTTTAAAATTTACAGTCCCACTTGTTGCATTAAAAAAATCAATAAACCTGCCTGGGCTAGAGAACAGACCTCAGCTTGTGTTAACAGAGCTATTAACTCCCGTGGTAATTCATTCTGGCTGAGGATCTGCTCCAGAATCACCCAAACATGCTACACAAATTAAATGTGACCTCCTACCAGAAAAATACACCTGTGATCAAAACAAAGGGTTATGACTTTTTTCTTTCCTTTCCCCACCCATAAGAGTAAACTCCTTTGCAGTGACCCTAAACTTCGAAAAAGAAAAAAAAAAAAAAAAAAAAAAGGGGGTTTGAAGGTGAAGTAAATAAAACAGATGCAACAGAACAGAAATGTCATCATCTTGTTGAAGCAGTCCAACGGCAATGAGGAAAAGCTTGCACTCTTACACCTGTCTTGGGAGTTGCAAATACAGATGGTGGCACCAGTCCCAGAACACAAAGCATACTTTTCAATTTTTACTAATACCTGATAAAATTGTATCTCAGCATTTTTGGTTGGAAAGAAAATTAAGGAATGACCCTTCTTAATGCTTTGTAATCCCCATAAATCTAGAAAACCATTCTCAGGGAAAGGTTTCCACAGAAATTTTTTTTTTTTTTTTTTGCAAAGCACAACAGGCCCTTTTAGTCAGTCATTGCCTTTACAGATTGCCTTGCTGAATTTAAAATCAAGAATAAATACAGACAATAACCAACAAATCACTCAAACCCTCACATGAACAGTGAAGTCATGGTTTTGAAACTTACAGATACAGAGTGTACAAACAGTGAAACAGGAAACAAAACATGAATTTTTCAGAGAAACTATCTACTTCAAAAGTTAAGTACTCAGCCTAAATCAGACAGGCCAACTGGTTTCTCTGTAAAGGCACTGCTGGTATTCTGCCCACCACTACCCTCAATAAAAGTTTAATAAAATACATTTCAGAAATTAAAACTGGTTTTCACAGGAACAAATTTATGCACAGAGGCCAAACATTTCTTGTTCCATAGATGGGTTTCCCACAGAAGAAAAAACAAATAAGCAAGATGAAGACTTCTGTCAATGTGTTTTTCTCCATTTCTCTCTGATGCCTTTGTTAAAAGTAAAAGGTCAGTGATAACACAACAATAAGCATAAATGGAGAGTTATACCTCAAAGTGTAACCATGCCAGTCTGCAATTTCTAACCTGTAACGTAACAAAAAATAAGGGAAGAATGGGTGAAGGAACTTTTTGGAGACACTGGGCTTCCAAAAGTAAATGGACACTACAGGCAACAATTTAAGAACTAGAGAAAGAGAGAAAGAGTTTAGTGTTGGGTAGGAATAAAGTCAGACAGACAATTCTGTTGTAGACAAGTTTCCACTAGTGTGGATCTCAGGAAAAAAAAAAAAAAAAGTGAAAGAGGTAATTAAGCAGGATATCTTTGCATATGTCAGGGAATTTCACATCATAGAGTTTTTACTAACTGCAATTATAAACTACGATCTCTTCACATGCTTTTATACAAAGGAAAAAAAAGCAAAAGATAAACCAAAAGAGTAAGAGTACAATCTGGTAGACATGAATAAAACACCGAAGATTAAGTCCATCTGCAAGCTGTTCCTAACTTCTGCAGTTTATAATTTCTGCATACAATTAAACAAAAAAACCCCAACAAACAAACAGGAGACATGATCTTAAATTTGTCAGAAGAGACAATTCAACAGATGTTTTAATGAATCATATTCCTTGTGTCAAACAATACCGAGTTCTTCCCAAAAGGAGGTAAAAATCTGAAAGACAGCTCTTAGTAGCCAACAGGTAATCTGATTCATGTTTGTGTCCACAAAAAAAAAAAAAAAAGAGAAAAGAAATCGAGTATATTAGATGTTCATAAAAGCTAAAAGGAATAAATGTAGCCAGAAGACATAGAACCTATTGAAACACAACAGTCTTCTTGGAAATACTTAAGACAGACATTCAGTTGCGCACTGGAATGTAGCAGACAGCTAACGCACGATGCCCATTAAGGAGAAATGAAATAAATAAGGAAAATGCAAAAAGTTTATTTTTCCTCTAGCAAAGCATGGAATTTTCTCAAAACTCTGAAACGCCATTCAAATTAGAACAGAGGCAAGGGCTACTGTTTTCTTTAACATGACAAATCTAATTAGCTAGCAAATATTTAACCAATAGCTAGAGGTTGCTCTTTAAGTACTAAATAATGAGATGTAATTAAGGTAGCAAAGGCAAAAGGTTACTAATTTAGGGCATTTCTACGGTGTAGTGTTTAAATTACAGGCTTTGTACAATACGCATGGGCCAATACACAAGAGAAAAGATCCAATTTTAACGGAATGCAGAATGAATTATCATTTTAACATTATAATACTACTCAATTGTATAATGGGATTTTGCGAAGTGTCGCAGAACAGAAAATAAAAGTAACTCTCCAGGGTATGCTTGTTAACCTCTTCAACTCAATATGTTAGGAGCCTACAGACAGCAGTAAATAGACACACTGCAACATGAAAGACTCTGAATTCAAAGGCCGTTAATAGTTGTTGCTTTTTCTAAGCAGATTGGCCTTAAGAGTATAAACAATGAACAAGACAATTATGTTATCCATACCAAATACTTTCACGTTTTGGAAAGGGAAATGGAATGATTCCTTTAAAAATACCACTTAAAAAATCCAGTTCCTGTGATATATTATGTCTTTTTCTCCACTTCTCTTTCCCACATTACAGGAATCTAGCCGGGAAAGTACAGTCTTCAGGACCCATGCATAATCTTTTCTAGATTGACCAAAAGGCTTTTGGGAAACATAAGGATTACAGCTGTTACGGTCGAAACCTGGCACCTCAACATATCAGCAACCTGGTCGTCCATCCGACAAGGGACTCAAGCAAACAGTTTTAAGACCTCTAAGTAATACCATGTCTGTATCCATAAAAAAACACCAATAACAAAAAAAATGGCAGCCACAAAACTTTGCCAAAGAACTCAAGGCAAGCAGAATGGGCAGAACACTCTTTAATAACAGCCTTAAAATAATACCTCTGTAGTTATGATACTCATCATTACTGTCTTCTCCCTTTCTGACTTCTGACGCCCTCAATTTC
Organism: Athene noctua; assembly: GCF_965140245.1. Lineage (NCBI taxonomy): Eukaryota > Metazoa > Chordata > Aves > Strigiformes > Strigidae > Athene > Athene noctua. The sequence continues at coordinate 77,637 of NW_027437723.1, forward strand.
ATTACACCATCCTTTCCTCCATCAACCACCTTTTTCATTTTCATACTGGTTTAAATTAGCCACGATAGAATATTTAAAGACTTCACAATGTAGAAGTACCTACTGTGTGGAAGTTAGTCGTTCAGCATAACTGAAACATAAAATAGACCTGTTGAGATGCCAGCTGGCAAGAAGAATGGTGAAGAAAGTTTTTTTCCCTTTTGTTTTTGTCAATTTACAGATTTAACCAACAGTTTAGCTCCAACTCCACCTTTTCTTAAAAAGATCTAAATTGGGAGAACGGCCATACAAGTTACATTTTTCCTCAGAGAGGTAGTGGCTAGAGCGGGAGCTCCCAGATGACTGCAAGGGCATACACACAAACAGTTTTGATTTGTATTTTTTTTTTAATAACTGTCTATACCATTTTGTAATTTTTCTTTTCTTCAGGAATCCACAGTCCACTACTATACTTCCTCTAGTAAGTAATACCATGAAGAATCCTAACTGAGCTGATCAGAGTGTGCAACCAATGCACAGGCAGTATTAGATGCTCTGGGCAGAGCAGGGGACTGATGACCTGAGGTCTACTCCCACCACTGGTCTATACAAGTCCTTTTCAGCCAGCCATCATCAGTGACCAAAGTAAAAGTCACATCTGTAAGAGCACCCAAGATCAATGGAACGGTGATTTAGATTTTCATTCTCTATATGTCAATGGAAATCAGTAGGTGTAAAGACTGATGTAAAATGATTTTAGATTAAGTTAGCAGACAAAACAGCCTGGTGTTGGTGGGTTTAAAGTAAAGATACAACAGCAACGAAATCCACCTCAGTACCCAACTCGCACCAAGATCTGCTAGCATTAGGTAAATATTTAAGCTAATTTGCCCCTCACATATTTATTTCCCAAGTAGGTTCTTTTTAAGGGGGAGGAGAGAGGTCTTTTTGTTTTAAGTCAAGAGTTGGGCATAAAATGCTATTAAATTACATTATTTCAGTAATTCTACCCCTTATTATTTAGTTATTGTTATAATTAACATACAAGTCAACACGAACCCAAGCATTTCACTGAATACGAGTATCAAAGTCTCTGAAATATCTACTCGGCATGAATTTGAAACCAACATACACTTGCCATCTAACCACAATGCAAAATGATCATCTACTGTACATCAAAGAAATCAGTACCACTTACTGCGAGCTTACACAAGAAAATTATCTAGTTCAATGTTATTTCAGCTGCCTGAAGGCACAGCACCTACGTACATGCTGGTAAAACAAGTATAGTAGTCACCCAAAAGAAAACTACTAAAATTGCATCAGAAGCCACCAAAACTCATAATAACTTAATATGCATTTAATTCATGAGATCTGGACCACTCAATTGAAATAAGCAATTTCACAAAGAACATTTATCCAAACTCGCCAAGTAGCCATTGTATCTTCCACTATGTGCACTCACTAGCTGTTCTCAGGTGTATAGCTTTTATGCTTCAAATACTTTCATACTGCATAATTACAGGGCTGATACAGAAAACTTTCTAGGAAGCATGAAATAATAATGGTTTCCATCCTTCTATGAAGACTATCAATCTTCTTATTCCAGTTTTGATTACACTACTGCACAGCACTTCCCCCCTTGCCTATGGAATACCTTTCTCCCAGGGAAAGAGCCTGTCAATGACTTAAGATTAGGCACAGGTATCTGGTATTTCAGATTATCAGATATGACATTTCTGTCCAAGAAATAAGACTTATCAGTGTTCCTTTCTTTGGGGAACTGTAGCCAACCAGTTCCATTTTCACTCATTCAGATGTACACAGGTTCTTTCAGTCCCTACAGAAAGGTCTCGTATACGGTCTGGCGAGCTCAGGTTAGGCTGAGGATACAAGATCTACCCCTGCAAAGGAATATTATTTTTACCCCTACAAAAAAGCATTAGCCAATGAAACAAATGTCACAAGAAGTGACAAAGAATGTTCATGTCACAAGAAGTGACATAAATCACTTCCTGCCATTGCCTTTATACACCCGAGGGTACAATCGACCCGTACCCCTGAAGACTGAATCAAAGTTTGGGGAATCCTCTGATAGGTCCCATTAGTGCAACAGCTTTAACGTGGGAACCGCATCCCGGGTGGAGTGGGGAAAAATAAACCCAATAAAGTCACACCTCTGGTCCTTCAGTGATTTGAATGGAGCAGTGGGTGTTCAGACCTGGCTATTCCCAGGTTCAAGGGGAGAAATTCAGTAGATAGGGCGGTATGACACTGCACAGTGTAGCTCAAAACCTCCTTTGTGGAAAATGGGACGGGCCAGATTGAATGCAGCCCAGCAGACCCCAGCTGAGGTGCTTTGTGCCATATCTAGCACATTTCATTTCCAGCATCTTTCTCTCGTGATGTCTGTATTGTTTCCAGCTTTTACAGGAGTCTAACTCTCTCCACAGACAGCCCTGCTGAAGACATGAGCCATTTTACCTATTTGTCCTACAAACTGACTGACCTGAAGTGAAGAGCGTCCCACACCGGAGCAAGTAATTGCTACCACAGACCAAAACACACAAGAGTTGTGCCAGCAATGCTAATACATGCTTCCCAAGCACAGCTAACTACTTTCAGACATTTTTGGAATACATCTTCTAACAAAAAGGAGCTTTGATGACATTGTAAGTGTGCCACTGTTAAAGCTGAATAAGTCTTAGGGAAACAGAAACATAACACTATTTGAACACCAGTAAAATAGAGAATTTTGATTATATGTAATAGCCAATAAGCTACTTTTAGTGGCTGTGAAAAAAATACATTTAGCAGAAACAGCAATAAAACAAGAGAAATATAACTCTTTCAAAGAACAGGATATTTATTCAAGCCAAAACCGGTTAATTTACACTATGGGTGTGGTTCTCACTGACATTATCTGGGGAAAATGACTATTACAGGAGCGGGTGTGATATATAGCCTTTGTGTCATGCATGATAAACCCTAATGGTTTTGCTTTGAGGTAAAAGTCCTTAGTAATCAAGTAATGAATCATTCCCAAAATGTCGAGTTCCTGAGGCCATGCGTGTCAGAAGTGTGACTCTAGTGAGAATACTCAATCATTAATGATCACTTTTGAGATTTTTATCAACCGATAAATAAGCAAGGAGAGGAGTTAAGGGCTTGAACAAAGAGTTGATGGACCTTTAATGAGATTCCATGTGTTTTAGTGAATAGAACATTATGAGTTTTATTTGCCACTGACCACAAACCACCAACGACTGAAGTTCTCCACACACTGCAAGTGTTAAAATAATGCAAGGAACTGTACTGGTGCTTTCCAAAGATTAGAAAATTATGTTTACTTTAAAAATCGCAGTGCCCATACTTATTTCATACCTATATAGTAGATTACAGATTAGCTATAAAGACCTTAGCTTCCTAAATCAGTAGATGGAGGTGAGGGAAGGAGAGAAACGGGGAGATTTTTTTTCTTTAGTGTTTATTAGGTGCTGGACCTGTTGGTATCAGCTATAATGGAACTAAAATTCCGGCTTTTAAGGTACACAATTCTAAAAAGACATTACAGAACCATTCTGAAGACTAAAATTAAGGTATAATGAATTATGTGTATGTACTCTGACATACGCACATGCACATGTACACAAGCATATATCCTTTCGTACTACTGCCTATAAATTACCTACATCAAAGCAGGGCAAAGGCATTTGCCTTTGACACACTCTTCATCTTTGTGCTCAAATCATTATGGAAATATCAAAAGAAATTACTCCATCTGACAGCCTGAAACCACCACTGATTACTAACTTAGAGTATTTCCAGTTCCCTAAAATAAAAAAAAAGCAAAACAAAACAACTGGCTACAGGGAAGCCAGTTCAATCATGTCAGTCTGCAGCCAAGTCCCAGAAATAACAGATTCAAAAATCAAACGTGAGGGTGTCATTTGATAGCTGGGGGAATCTTATTTTGAGAGCAGAGAAAAACAGGAAACCAACAGAAGCAAAGAGGGGAGATTGTGCTTTCTTTCAAAAGGCAGTGACAAGATCCAAATCTTCTGTTGAAGAGATGAAAATAAACTAGAACCTTCCAGCTAGAGTGGCTCTGTTTTCCACATAGCTGTGTTTTTCATGCTAACAACAAAATGACATGCACATTTAAGAATTCCTTCACAGAATTGAATTATAATTTATTTTAAGTGTCAAATACACATATCTTCAGCAGTGGGGAAATTCAGTATCAGGAACTGGACAAAGCTGGAAGAGCTGTCACTAGTTTCAGTTAAGTGGACTCCAGGAAACTGAGCAAGAAAGATGCCAGATATGAGATTGAACCTAGAACACATGCCTAGAGACCGAAAGACGGAGATCACCAGCAGTTCTGCTTGTCCCAGCACCCAAGAGCTGGGCAAAAGGTTAGAACAGATCTGCAGAGAAGCGTGCGGACAGTCACAGAATTGTTCCACACCAGCTGAAAGACAGGAGATCGTGAGCCGTCTCCAGCTGGGAGCCGCATAACTACATCTGCGCAGTGCTATGAAGAAGGTGTGCTAGTACGTTTTGCATTCAGCTCTGACACAGGTGCAAAGCTTCCAGATGGCATCACAGTCACACCTAGCTGGTGCTGAACACAGGGGAAGCAGATGCACGACAACGGCCCCAGGCATAAAGGCGAGCCATTAAACACTGGGCCCGAACGGCCCGTCTTCTAAACCAGGCCCTCTGGAATAATGGTGGTTTCAATCCGCTAAGGATCTGTTCTGAAAACTGATCAAAAGGGTGAGATAAGAAGGACGAAATATGCTTAACATTTAGATGCCTGTCAACTCTTAATTGGAATATTGGTTTTCATTTGAAGTGCTGAAACTTCAGAGAGGACATCATATGATTCAGAAAAGACAATTCCAAATTAACCAGTTATCTCAATCATGATCATGACTTACACCCAAAAGTAATTTTCCCTGATAGCGTCAAATACTATCAAATGGACAAGAACTGGCACACAGTATTTTAATACTTTAAATACTGCTTGACAAAGTTTCAACACTCTTGCTTGATCACAAAGCACAATGAAAAAGACAGAACATGAACGATCAGCAGCACTAGGGTGAAAACTCCTCACAATTCTCTTGTTAAGTAAGATGTGCTCAAAGGGATTCTAACTAAATTCCTTTAAGTTCTGTCCAAAATTCAGATTAATTACACATTCTGCTGAAACCTCAAGAAACATAAATATTTAGCACACTTCCCGTGGCCTCCTAAAGTATGTCCAGGGTTACAAAAAATTTGCTTTTTCTCCATACATTTAACTTTGAAAGTTTATTGTATCATACCTTTCTCTTTCTGGATGCTTTTCTAAACAAACATTTAGTTAACACTTTAACATGAGCTGAATGTTCTTTTTGTGTGTGTATTTTAGAGTAAACTTAAACAAAGCTGCAAGTCAGATTCTACAGGCTTTAATCAGGTGTTGCTCAAAATTATTTTCTTTCTTTCTTTGAGAAAAAGAAAGCTCCAAAGTTAACATTAGATTTGATTATTTAAATGTTAGCTTTCAAGACTAGAATAGATCGTGTCATGGAGTACAGCTACTCAGTGTCACTCTGAAAATAACATGGCATTGAAGGGCTCCCAAAGGATCAAACCAGCTGCAAGAAAATTTATCCATAAACAAAGAACAAACATAAGGACACCTAAATACCAATCCTGTGCTGTGGCATGAAACTGTGGGCCAGTCGTAAGTTTTAGCAGCCGGCATTAATTCTTAGCACTGTTGCTTCAATTCCGTCTCAAAAACATGAAACGATCCATCTTTCTGTTTAAGTTAGTCTATGACAGAGAAACAGTTGTGTAAAGAAGTTCATAAAGTCTTGAGAATATTAGAAGCACCTTTCTTCAAAACTGTCATATGAAAGGGAAAGGGCAACTCCTATAATATTACTCATTGAAAGAAACAGAGCATTCATTTAGAGACATTTGACTTCCAAATCCTTCACAAAATTCATGTTTCTCCCCAAGTCTCTACAGAATGCTCAAGATCCCCAACCAGTATCCAGGGCTGTGTATGTGAGGGACGGCTCAGACCACAGACCTCAGGGAAAATGGCTACCTTTACATGGGAATAAAGCGCTCTCAGTCACAGGCCACAAATTCCTACAGTTTACTGCCGTGTAAAGAATTAAACTGGATCCTCCTGATGGAGCTGCCTTCTTTATTCTAAATGAGGAGTCACGATATCTCTGCCTGGAAGCACTCGTTTCTCTTGACCACTCCTAACAGACTGATGGTGAATGCTACGCTTACTTTCCAGTGCTGCTAGCTATACGAACGAGATAAACAATATGAGAATGCTGAAGGGAGAATAGATGAGGGAGATTGCACTGAAAAAATTCCGTTTATTCCTATTCCCTGTAAACAGTAACCAATGAACAACGCTTGAAACCTGAAAGACTATTTGATTACATCTCCCCTTGTTTCAAGCAGAGTTTTTAAGTGAAAAATTCCTCTGCACCTGAATCTCAACAAGATTCATATGCAGAACTCACAGATGCGAGACCACCCAAAATAAATACAAGCCATATACCAAAGACAGCAGAATGAACTGGACAACTTCTCGTTGTTTACAGAGCAAGATCTGAAAGTTACATTGAAGGCCACGTCATTGCTGTTTACTGCCACATATTTCTGTGAGACACGTTACGCAGTAATAATATAAATAAGATGACCATGACAGAAAAGCTGAATCAGGAGAAAATAAAGGGAATAAACTTGCAGCATCAATTAGTTCTGGCAGGTCTGTTTAGAAAAGCATGTTAGATCCTCTTACTAACAGCAAGACACAAATTTATAAAGTACCTTAACGAAAGAAAAGCTAAAATGTATCACCAATCAAAAATAAAGACCCACTGTTGTAGAACATTTAGTTATTAAGCCTAGATGTCTAAGATTAGGCAATTGTGTTCACCATTTTTGTGAGACTTGTTCTGTCGGTCCATTCCTAGTAACTGTTGTTTCCAATGACCACACAAAATTTTACAGTGACATGAAGATCCAGAAACCATTAATTTTCTCTACATTTTCTAAATTAGGAGACTGGGAGGGGAAAGACACTACTAGTATTTCTACTGAGACATGGGACATAATCTATCTTCCCTGGTTAGGTGGCTACTGACAGTGCACAAACCAGCAACTGACGGGGAGGGGTGCTGGGGCCATGGATAAAACTTGAGATGTCAGTAGTGGAACGCACAAGCGAGTTAGTGGTTCTGCAGGGTGGGGATGAAGAAGCCTCAGAACGTGGGGAAACCTGAGGTACTGTGCAACACTGGCATCAAAAAATAGGAAGGGAGCAATGCTTACTACATGATGGAGGCATGGGGATATAGGACAAACCTCTTTGCTTCATGATTTGTCTTAATTTTGCTACCTTTCATTGTCATACAATGCAAGGTACAAGTGATTGCTTTGTCATTACGTTTTTTGTAAAATTGAACTGTTCTATCTTGTCTCAGATTCTTTAAGTACTCAAAATGGGTTAAGCAACAGTCAGTGCCCTAGGAGAACTCCACCCCACATTTCAAATTCATCCTTCCTCCTCTTTCCCTGCAGAATGTAACTGCCATAGTCTTCTAAACGTGGTTACAGAGTTAAACACAGCTTACAACTAGACACAGCTAGTATTGCTTAGATTCACTAGGATAAAATCCATGTGGGTTAAAATAACAAATTGAACCATCTGAGTTTTATGATACTTGTTAATTGCAGTTTGTACCTGGAAACCAAATAATGTATGTCAAGAGTCAAGGCATGAAAATTATAATTCCAGGGCAAGCACCTGCAGCTACTGCCAAACTATGATTTTAATTTTTTTAGTATGACAGAAAACGCATTGTAGAGATTAAAGATCATTAAATTACACTTTCAAGCAATAACATGTCTCCAGTAGGTGAGCATTATACAAAGTACATGCTGTTTACAACAGCTATCATAAAATTTGCTGCAATATCATTTCAGATTTGAAGTCCTTTAAACCACAAAAAAAAGCTATGCAGTCTCAACTACTGTTCAATTGCTTTTACATTTTTCCTATTAAATTCCTCTCTTAGAACAAGAGCTAGCAGCATGTCCAGTTGCACTGGTAATTTTTTTAACCAGAGATCAAGAAATGAACAGAAAAATCAATTTGCAATAGGTACCGTTGGTACGTCTATGAATTTTTTTCATAGCACCTTCAGAGCATCTTCCTACAAATCATTCCTGAACATCATAAGAATAACATTTCCTTTTTCTAATATTCAAGACTACTATGTACGTAACAGTTTTGCTTTTCCTTCCAAAATGGAACACCTGATGTCACTATTTGTTATCTGTGGCTAATACTCACTGAAATCTATTTAGACCTATAATATTACTTCAGAAAGACAAATTCTAGAAAAGATTAAACAGGACTATAAAACCAAAAGCAAGCATTTCCCCCTCCATTACACACACTGATGCCTGCTTACACATTTCTCTGTTATCGTGAAGATGAAAAGTAAGGTTGAAGTTTCCTTATAACAAACCCATTAGTAATTTTATTGTAGCACTAAATACATCCTGCCTAGTGAGTAATATACAAGGACTAATACAAAAATTCAGTGTATAAATAGAAATGCTTTTTACCAGAGAATCAAATGCAGCTTGATTAATTTTCTCTGGTTTGGTATATATAGGTTTGACACACATTGTACATCTACCTACATATCACACACACAACTTTTATTTGAAGATGAAAATCTGCAAATTAACATTTACAATCTACTCCAGTTGTAAAATTCAAATCAGTTCGGCAATGCATAACAATTTGCAGGTAGGCAAAGAAACTGTAAAGAGTAAGTTTAAAGCAGGTACATATCACACCTAGGCAATGAAACTACACGGTGAATATCCACCATTGTTTTATTTGCATTTAAAAGGCTGTTCACACAAAGGTTACGTAACTGCTTCATAATTGTTCTGATGTAAGGAAATAAGGGAAGCAATAAGAGGCACCTTTATATCCCTGTGGATTTGGAGAGGTTATACCATTACAGCTTCAATTTTTAAAAAAGTCCTAAGCTATAATAGTTATTCTATTAAGAATGTAGCTCATACAGAGCCCAAGTCCTGGAGAGTCTGGGTTAAAAAATAAAATCACATACTCATACTAAGCAAAAACTCCTTCCTGTTCGGGGTAGAAAGGTTTGGAATACACTACATATACATACCAAAACACACACGTTTCCTTTATGACTGTAAAACCCGGGGTAAAAAGTAACAAAACCTTTCTTTGTACGTAACAACCACTTTGGCAAAAAATGAGGGGATAAAACAATGCAAATTTTTCTTTTCTCATTATATAAATATTTAACATGAGGGAGAAGATGAAATTCTCAGAAAATGGTAAGAGTATAAAAATCAATTTCTTTTCTAACAGTTGGAGTATATTATTGCGGGATTTATCATACGTATTTTACTACAAAACCCCCTAAAACCTCTACATCACTTATTCAGAGTTCAATGCAAATTCCACTGAAGCAAGTAAGAGTCATTTCACTAAGAGTCAAAGGGGTATGGATCATTATTCTCCATTGAATTCATCCTGCATTGGGAAAACTTGTAACACAACCACAATGCTCAAAACAGAAACTTTCTAAAGGGAAAAATAGAGACGGCTTGTTTGAACAATTCTTCTGAAAAGAAGTATTCTCAAAAATACAATCATATTAATTCCAGCGTCAAAAAGGTTACATGCTTAAAAGAGGTTAGACTTTACACTCTTTGTATTTATCCAGCCTCATTATTGCTTTACTGAAAACACATGTACCATATTATGAATACTTCAACTATTTGCATTTAGATATTTTTGATCAAATAAAGACAGAAGATGAAACTGAATTAAAGAAAACAAGGTGTTTTCTAATATAGGAAATACATCATCAAGCAATCTCATTTCACCCACACAGCAAAGAGACAATATTAAATCCTACCCCAGCTCTCACTTGCAAATCATACGCAGCAGCGGGGTCTCTCTGGTAATTACTATTATACTACATTTTTGTTTGTAGTAACAGTAACAACATTTCTTTGTTACAGGGGGATTCACACAAACAAAAGAAAATTACAATCTACCAAGAAAAATGTGAGCTCGCCTAAAATAAAGTTTTAACAAATTTGGGAAAATGCAAGCATTTGTTCTCGGGAAAGAAATCCTCTTCCTCATTCCCCTCTCAACTACACTAATTCTAATCTTAGAAGCTTACAACAGTAATTATTAAGAAAAGCACCCATCTAATCTTGAAGAACTGAAATAAGCTTCTGCAATATGCCTCTATTTCAGCTACCTGATTTTTGTCCTATTCTCGGAACTCATCTTTCCATTCAACGGCAAGAAAACTGTCAAGCACACCCCAGTTGCTTTTAAGTTTAAAGGTAACAGTTCTGCACAGAGAAGACTCACTTCTGTTTATCTTTAGGGCTTCTTTAGACATGCCATTTCTAAGTGTTAAAGAATTATAAAGAAATATCTATCTAACACAACAATACCTTGTATTTCCTGAAGTAACCAAAAAGGCCCCACTTCCAAACTGGGACTATCTCATAGTTAACTCCTTCACTGTAAAGACTGAAATAAAGGCAAACCTGACTCACATATAATCGTACAGGGAAAGGCAGTTTTCTCCAATTTAAAGAAATATATTCTTAGAGCAAGCAGTAAGGAAAAATATTTTTGCTTAGTTTTTCAATTTTACTACAGTGCATAAAGGTAAGTCTTTTATTCCAGCAAGAAATCTCATTGTGACTCAGCTTCTCTAACAAGGCGTGTTGGAAGGTAAAATCAGATCCTCCAACAGAAAAGCACAAAACATATAAAGTAACTTCTTAGCAAAGGGGACACATCATGACACAAGTGTTATTATAAGCAATGCAGGGCTGAGGCAAGAAAAGAAAGAAAAGTTTCTTTTATTCCTTGCATATTTCCAGCATGGGGATGGTTTAGGAATGATTTTTTTTAAAACATTGTTCTTCTGCAGCTATCACATTCTGAAATGGTTAGAACATAAAATCCCCATAAGGAAGGACTTGGTCAGCCTCATACAATTTTGTTGTGAATGTTTCACCAGCCAAACCATTCCACCAGTTTACAGTGTGCCGTAAAATATTTACACAAGCTATGAACTATAAAATATTTACACTACCAACGTCAGTTAGGAAAGAATGATGTGTTGTCAAGCTGGTGTGACCCAGGAGTAAAGATTCTGTGGTCACAGATTAAATAAAACTATTGCGAATCAGCTGGAAAGTTACCGGGAATATTAGGTTTAACAAATTACTGCTTCCTGGTCTCTTGGATGGTAAATGTAACCAGGAAAGTATAGCTTATATGCTTTAAGCTAAGCTTTACCAACAACATAAAGAAAGGTTAGGCTCGTAATCAAGCTGTACTGACCTCTCTGAATGTTCCTTCTAGCAAGGTGTCCAGATGTTGAAGAGGAGCGGGAGTTTTGTCTTTGAATCGTGTCAGCAATCGCCGCTCAATAGCTCGAAACTGTACAGCCCTTTCGGATAACAGCTCCTGAAATTCTTCTGCATTCAAACGTAGCTGCAATTTAAGCATTTTCAAGAACTCAGGTTAAGGGTCCTATACACTATGTATGGACATTCCAAATGAAACAGGAGAGTGACAGGAACATTTCTGGGAGTGTGTATTATTCAAATGTTAACGTCATTTAAACCAGGTTCGTATTTTACACTCCTCATGCAGCTTACTAACGCTTTCAGGAATTATTATTTGCACTGAAACCAAAACTAATTGTCAACAGCCACAATAAACTGTGAAAATGTATAAATATCTCATCAGCATGCCTAATAACAAGAGTGACATTTCACCACCAGGATCTCAAGACTTCTTCTTGGGTTTGTGTGCTATTTATGACAGATACACACAGTGTACTGGACTTGGTACTTATTGCAGTGGAAAGTAAACGGTTATTCCCTTACGCAGAAATACAAGTACTGAATTCTGCACTGTTTGAATGATTGTCTTTTTCTGAAGTGAAATCCTTTTTCTTTTTATATATACCGATCAGCTAGAGCAACAAACTTTCCTGAAGTGGTCGCAAAACTTAACACCACCGAACATCAAATGCCCAGATAATAAGAACTCTTATTTTATCTTTTAATCACAGAACCATTTTCCAGGTCATGCCTCTAACACAAAATGCACTAAATAAAGGTGAGTCTTTCAAACAGCTGTGACTCCTCTGTACAGCTGTCATGCTGTAACTAGCATGTTATCACAAGAAACGTTAAGACACACAGCTTTCCAGATGTGAGCATTATGACACACATCCATTTTAAAGTGCCCCAAAACAAGCAGAAATATTAAGTTTCCTAAATTTAAAAAACATTACATTTAAAAATAAGCAAACATACCATTCTGTCGGTAGATGATTATGAAGGACAGTTCAGGAAAGCTAAGAGAAAAAGAAACACTGTGCAGCTTTCTAGAAGTAGGAAGAAAAAAGGGACATCTCAGGTAACGTTCTTCCAAGCTTGCCAAAAAATTGTGTTGAAACTAAAAGGGACGGAAGCATTAGGATCCCCTCGAGAGAGCACTTGATACTTTTATACCTGATAATTATTGCAAAATTCAGAGACTTCAAAATAACCAGCTACAACGCAATTAGATCCTAAATTAACATTCCAGCAATTACACCTATATTTCAAATTTCAACGTATTTAAGCTTGGGATACAATCTAACGAGGCCTATGTTTAAGGTATTTCTACAATACCAGTCACTAAACAAAAAACCAACACCACACCAAACTTTTTGAATTCCAAATTTGTTGAAAGACTAACAGAACAACAACTCATCAGCTTCAGAGACAGACCTGGATCTAGGCTGACTCCTGAAAAAGATCCCAGAAAATCCCAACCACAACTTCCATCTTTCTGCGTGGTGATGGCTCCACCTCACAGAAAATTTGGCAGCATGAAAGAATAGAATTTCCAATAGAATTTCTCACTCTTACATACATACGTTGCTGCTTTTGCCCATTATATGAGTTTAACAGGCATTTTCAAACAGCAATTCTCTCTTTTTTTTTTTTTTTTTTTTTTTCTGGAAAGGTGGGGAGGGGGGGGAAGAGTGCATATATTTTATTTTATTAAGTATTTCTACAAGCCATTTGAAATACTGGAGATTTTTCTTTGTCATCTGCATGACCAAATAGGAAAAAGTAATTAAGTTTATTTTATATCTGGTCTGGTAAACTTCCTCAAGCCTCCAACGCTACTTCTACAGGGATAGTCAGTTTTTTAAAATCTAAAGGGACTTTTTATAGAACTACCAGGATGATTGAACAAAAAGAAAAATACTTATGGTTTCACTAGTACAGAAGAGTAAACCAGCCTAAAACTAGGACAAATACTAGAAAAAATATTAGAATTAACATGATGTTAGTGAAGGAAGAATCCACAGCTTATGTACAGACAGCGAGCAGAAAGGCAACTCTCAGTACCACAATTTGTCTCATTTGCAGGCTGCGCACTAGCTACTCGTGCTCTGCTCATCACAAGGGCTGTTTCAGAGGCAAGGCGTATTCCGTATGTTAAAAACTAAATGACCTTTTTTCCAGCACTACCTTAGATACAACCTTCTAGTCTGAAAGCGACACAGTTACAGCTATAGTTATAATCTGATTCATCATAGTACTAACATACAAACATTTTTTAAACTAGAACATTAACGATTCACATAGTGTGTGACGTACCTCAAAATGTCAATCAATTAGTTCAAAATATTCTTGCAGAGGAATTGAACCAGAAAAGGTACATGCAAAATCTTTGCAGTTTTGCTTCTTGAAATGTTCTCTGAGTCAAAGCGTGAGCTCTTCTGTTATTAGCCAAAGGTCTTCTAACTGATCACTCTGGATTCTATACCATTCTCTGAAAACAAACACACAACTAATAAACACACATTTAAACCACATAGATTCACTATGCAATGCAGTTTAGATAACACACAAATTTAACTTGCTAACTGTATCCAAAATCTAGGAAAGATTTTTGGAAGAGATATATGTTCACTAGTGTTAAAGAAATTCTTGTATTTTATTGATGTCTGTTGTACTCTCTCTTTTATCCTAACTTAGGCAATTTTATTGCACAAAAGGAAAGTATTTATTTCTTCAGGACTGCTTCAGCGCAGGAGCCTGCTCATGAAGAACAAAAAGCTACGAAGAACCACCATAAGGAAACAAGAGAAATACTGGATGATATTAAGCCATAACAACAGGCCGTCTGCAATTCTCTGCCATAACTCAACCTTAGTGAGCTTTTCTCAGGGTTGGAGGCAAAACCAGGCTCCATACACTTTGGACAATGACAGAAGCACAGCATCCTAAGCATCTGACAGCAGTGGTAACAAGCCAACTTCAATCCACCTAAAATCTTGTCTATACGTCTTTTGGAAACAGTGAGTTCTTTGATAATACAATCTGTATTTTTTATTGTATCTCCACTTTCTAGGATATCTTCTAGTAAGAAAAGTATTACTCTATTACGCTAACTAGCGACAGACAACAATACTCAGTTTTGACAGTGCTGTGCTTCACTCTAGATAAAGCTAATACTAGTAGAAGGTGATTTTTATCCATCTACGCGCTATGGCTTTGTACAAGTGGCTTAGTAAAGAAATTAAAGTGTTAATATAAACTGAAGTGAACAAACAAGTCCTGTTAGCCAGTGTCATCCATCCCAGCAAATCCATTTAACTCATCAATCACACTTCAGTGAATTTCAAATTATCGAACTAGGGGGATGAGATTTTATTTCTGTTGTTTCTAGTCCACAGTTGTATAATCCTCTCTTCAGTTTCCAGGAAATCAGAATTAACTGAATGTTGAGAGGTAAACATTGTGGAAAATCACAGCAGCATTTTAAATTTTTATTTTTTTTTTTTTCAGATAACCACTTTCAAACAGTTCCTTATTTCTTTTCATTACTCATCTACCAATACCTTATCCAAAAGGATAGACAGAAATGCAGCTATGAGGAAAAAAGAGTTGCTGTGTCTCGATACAAAATAGTTCTTCTTTTGCCCTGTTAACAAGGTTCACAGTAAATGAAATTAACCAGAATTCTTCAGAACTTGAATGTACTTATTTAAAATTTTCTCAACATTATTAATTCAAGATTGTTTGACATTACCGCTGGCATCATTCCCATGATACGTATTTCACCAAAGACAAAATGACAAATTCTGTTTAGAGTGTAACAGGAAAGAAGCAAGTTTTATTTAAAAACAGAACACCATCTGCTAAAGATAACATTCAAACTTATATCCATCTTTTATACACTCACAATGTAATCGCTGGACTTAGTTGCATGCATCATCATACTTTGCCTTAAGTGATTTTTTTCCTTGAGGGAAATTAGCTCAGATGTTTTCAGGCCAAATCAACAGTCATGCCATTTATAACTGACAGATCGAATACATTAACGGTTTAAAATGGATAAAACTCATTTCCTCCAAAATGCATATTCAGTTTCCACACATTGTTGGCCAATACAAACACAATCTAATTTAACGTGGCCGGAGTAGAGAGCATTGCAGTAATTTGCTTTACATGATCTGCCAGTTCTCAAAAAAGACAAATTAGATTTAGAAACTGTACAAACCTGAGAGTCTTAAGTTGTACTAAACACACGCTTTAAACAAAAATACAGTGAAAAAAATAAAGAAATACCCATGCTTCTGCTCATCCTGTGCTTTCATAATAGTTTAGCAACTTGTGTTAGCTTTTTGTTGAAATAAACTGTTACAGAAAATGACAACAGATTTTCAGAAAATTCTCAAACAGAAAAGCAGGAGGCTACAAGGGGTTGTCCAACTAGCACAACCTGCATTAAGAACTGCCCTCCCAGTAGGTTATTTGAAGGAAATATTGAGGATTCGGTTCACTTCTCAGCTAGGAAGCCCCCATCAGGAGAAAAAAACCCAGACACCATTAGCAGTCAAGCCTTCTTTAAACTTTGATTTAAGTTTTAACAGTTTTTTAAAAAATCAGCAAAAAACCCCTTCAAACCTTAATCTACATGGGGCAAGCTTCTTTTTAATATATATTAACTGTCAGAATAAACTTTAGGCTGGGTTTCTTTGCAGCAGTCCTCTTGACAGGCTGCAGTAACTACACTGTTCCAAAGGGATTAGCTAATACAGTTAAAAAGAAATGTGAAACAGATGTCATTCCAGTTTGCAGCTTCAGCAGTGAAACCCAACTTTCATTCCTACATGCAGTTCTTCCCATTCAGAACTTAAGGTTCATTTGATAAGGGATATCGAAAAAGATGTCTTCTTCCATTGTCCAAGATTAACTTATTTCATGGAAAACCAGAAATAAGGATTGATCAGTCCCAATGAACTTCTTAACTTCTCTGAAACACTGTTACTTCCAGTTCTAGTCGGTATTTATCTACACATACAATTTTCTTTTTGAAGAACGTTTCCATGAGGATAATGTTGCATAAGCTCTTTTACAAAGTATAAGCTCAGCGTGAAATTACATGGCAGAGTAAGGACCCCCCAAATAATACATTATTTCATCTGCATTCATTAGTTCCACAGACGATCTGTCCACTCAAGCACAATCATTTCGGTATCATGAAATTCTGCCGAACAATGCTTTTGTATTATGGATAGTCTCTGCTCGTAAAAATATTCTGAATTATGCTTGAGTATCAAACCTTTTATCATTTAAAAAAAAAAAAAAAAAGTTTTACTTCAGTAACATTTCAAATAAGCAACCCCCCCTAAAAATTTCTGTAACCAACACAATCCAATGCATGAAGAGGATGCAGAAATAGGCTGCTAACATAGAAGGTGGACCAACTCATTTGTTTTCTAAAGTCAGGATTCCCAGACACTAGAAAGGAGTAGTCACACTAAGAGAAACAGAGGTTTTGAATCTGCTTTGTAAAGTGAACTTCACAAGTAAAGCAGTGTGGGAAAGTTTATAGTAAGACTGCAAGCGTCATTCCAATCCAGTGAATAAACAAACCTCAGAGGAAAAGCTTGAGGGTTTGGGGTGGGGGAATTAAAAGTTAGAGCCTCACTAGAAGCTAAAATACATTCACTACACAGACACAAATTTGTCCCTTACACAGCATCAGAACAAAGTCCAAATGAAAGATTTAAATTGTAATCCAGAAAAAAATAATTTATAAATCCTTTCAATTCTTTACTTTTTAGAAACTATCTTTGCACGTCTACTTAAGATCTACTATTTCAATAAATATTAAAAACAAACTAACACTAAAATAACATGCAAATAATGCATATACAGACCAATACAAATGGACTTGAACCTTAGAAATGTGAAGTGATTCTTGGTACAATGAAAGTTACTCTCCAGATTGTTTCTGGTTTTAACACCTTCAATTACATTAGAGAAAGGTATTAAACATTATCTCATAGCTCACAGCAGACACCACCAATATACGTATAAGCCATCATGAATATTCATTTTTTTAAAAAACAGTGAGACTGTGAGGCTGACATTTTTGTGTCAAAAGAATGTCAGATCAACAAACGATTTTGATTTCTCACTCAAAACAGTTTTCATAAAGTATTCACAGTGTTCCATTTGAACTCTCTGCAATGCACACTAGGTATTCTAGCTTTTCCATCTGTTAGTCTGCTGTATTAAACGAAGACTTTGTGCTCTGCTGGCATTGAAAATGCTGAACACATTTGACCTGATTTGGTTCCAATGCACATGCAAGAAAGAGTTTAGTGAGTTGAGTCGTTACACAGGGCAAGACCATCAACCCTCCAAAATGAAGAGAGCCCATCTTTTTTAAAGAGCACAGACTCACGGTCTGTGGTTGGAACACGACCACTTTATTCACAAACTGCCCTATACAGGGGACACTGGACCAGGTAACAGCAGATCTGCACGCATGTTCATACTTTCTGTAAACATAATACGAAGGATATTGAATCCCTACTCCTACACTTACAAAGATATACAGGCATCTGAAGATAGGGACAGGCGTTTACTTAGATGTAGAGAAGCAAGCAAGTAGGGTCTGATGCCTAATTAAAGTCAAGGATTACTGAGTCAGTCAAGAGTTAGAAACCAGCTTTTTAATTCCTTTCAAAAATTCCAGTAGATGACTACTTCCCAACACAGGTGTTGAAATACCTTTGAGGGAAAAAGGAGGTTTCTTATTACTACAGTGACAGTATTAATTCATTAATAAAAACTGAAAATCCAGTTTCTTCAGAGAATTGTCACTGTAGCGTACTATATTCTGAGGATGATTTTTTGTTTTAAAATTTTGCGCCTTTCCTAGTAACAGAATTAGAAACTTGAGAGTGGATAAGCAATGGTTGGTTAACGCTCTGAAACTCCTGTGTTCTCACACAGTGACCGACCCACATTCTCATTTGGTATATACATTAACTGATGATCAAGCCTCTTTTACATTAGTACTAACAGCACTTACATGTTGTTTTTGAAGCAAGAAGGGTGGTTTTTGAACCAGTTAGAAACTCAAATCCCAGAACATTGCCTGGTCATCCTCAGATGAATCAATAAAGTCTGAAAGAGAAAGTTTTCTACAATTTTCTATAATCCGACACCTCAAGCCATAGCCAGTATCACATCAACCTTTGCACAGGCGATTTAGTAAAGGCAATCTGGATGAGACTGCTCCCCGTCTTAGGGCTTAGAAGTAAAGAACATCAGAAATAGTTTGGTATGCCCTCCCTTCATTCACCGGTGGAAGCCAAGCTACACGCTGCTGTATTTCCCCAGCCTAGAAACAAAAGGCAGATTACTCTGAGTTTCAGTCTGCACCATCTGATTGTGTACAGCCTATAGACTATTACCTTCTACTGGATGCAAGGTCACCTTTAACTCAGATATTTATGGAAAATTATAAGCAGAAATTACCATGAAAATGTTTAAGCAAGCTCTCTCTTCAGTTTTCAGCACAGAGCACAACAAACACCTAGCCTGTTAAAACTATCTACTGCGCAAAGGCTGAGCATGCCCACCTTTCTTTCCATGCCATGTAGTGGATCGTATCAGCTTAACAGGCTCAGTTTTAGAGTACCGTATGTTAAAAACTGCTCCACGGTACCTCTCCTCCCAACCTTCCCCTAAAAATAAGGCAGAACAGGGAGGAGAAAAGATATGTTTTTTATAGAGCACTCCAAGAATCCAAAGTCCCTTCACAGATCACATCACAAACAGCATGCTGCTGCCTTTTTTTTTTTCTTTTTTTTTTTCCACATCCCTGAAAATGGGATGAACAGAAATCAGAAGATTTTAATACTGTCTTCTGTAACACATTAGGACTATCCTTTGTGTTATATTTTCAGCAATGCATCCCCAGGTTAAAAATGAAATATAATGCTCTATTTTGGAAGCATTATTGCTTAGCCATAATGGAAGTCTATGATTAAAAGCCCAAAATGTAGACCTTTGAAAAAAAGTTTCCCTGTTTCAAGTAAGTATTACACAGCACACCCATTTGAGAGAAAAGGTTTATTTACCCTCAAAGTGAAGAAAATTGTGCTACCAAAAAAACCCCAACCATGCCTACTCCACTGCTCTCAGACAGAAGCTTTTCAAAAAGAGATGCAGCTCCACCTTAAAAATCTCATACTAAAGTTGTTGGCCCATACAGCTCTCAGAAGACTGTTCCAGAACCTTAGTCCTCTGAAGTTCAGAAACTTAATCACTGCCAGACTGAACTTATTCACAATCACTTTATAAGGCCTGTTTATTGCTTTCTTCTTGTGTTAATATGATCATCTAGATCCATGATACAGCCACAAAATATGTACTGAAGGCAACTGCATTCCTTTTTTTGCCTGTGTTTTATTAAGCTAAATGAGTCACTTTCTTTTAATTCTCCCCTTCAAATCCCTAGATAATATTCATAGCCTTTTTCTACACTTTTGAGTTTGAATTAATTTTTGTTGAATATCAGCAATCAGCACTCAGTGTGCCAGTGCACAGTAACATGATACTGGTTTCCTGCCTGAAAACATTTTGTCTAATGAATCCTCAGTTCTTATTTGTTTGCTTATGACCGTACCATATGGTACCACAGAGTATTCTCCTGTGGTAACTTCCACCTCCTCTATCTCTTCCAAATTATGACCACATAATTACAGCAGAAATTATTTTCATAATATTATACTTTATAATACTCAATTTCATTCTTCTTTTTCCAGTCCTAAATGGCACCTAATTCCTTGTGGTGGTGCAATTCCTACCCCTCCCTGCCGTCCTTGTTGGGCTGCTTGGTGCCAGGTGTGATTCCATCCACATTCCCCCGAGCCATACACCATCTGTGGAGATAAGGACTGATAACCTTGAGGAGCCTGGCTCCTGCCCCTCCCAATTGCTTGGAAAGGGTTATACTGGCCCATCATCTCCTGGTGGCCTGACACCCCTGTGCCTGGGATGTGGTCAGATGGAACAATAACAGGGTTGCACGTTATTCAAATTCTTGTGCAGCTGCCGGAAGGCACCAGATAGCATTTGACAGAAGTCAATCATCTTGGACCCTATAAACTGCGACCACCAGAGAGGCCCTTTGAGCTCTCCTGGATCGCAGCGGCCTGTGACCAGCATCTCCCCGGAGCTGGGATGCCTCTCAGGTACCAAAACCCTTAAGGTGTCGTCTGCTCCAGACGGAAGGCCAGGGCGAAGTCCCCCCGCTCGAGTCTCAGTTATCGCCCGTTGAGGAATGCCAAGGCATTGGGAGTATTTGCTCTAAACTCGAGAGGGAAATTTTCTTTGAGCTAGCTTCTATTTCACCTGTTTATTGGGGGGGGTGTGTGTGCGGGTACGTACCCTTACCCTTGTTCCTGTGTGCTTGTCCCTTTTGGGTTCATTTTACCGAACCCAAACCCCTTTGTTTCTGTACGTATATGTCTGGTTTGTGTATGCGCATGTACATATGTGTATAAATTAAGGTACCGTTAAGTAAGTTAGAGTGAATATTGTCATTTTAGAACCTGAATAAGTCGCTTTTCTGTCTGAGTTATTTTGTATTGACAAATAGTTGTTAGTTATTTAAAAATCTAGATTATTTTTCTAAATCTTTACCGTGTCAATACTTTCATCCGCGACACATGGGGCAAGGCACAGACTGTCACAAGCTCACACATAACACTCACATCCAATTATTTTCATGCAAACATGAACACTTACAAGAACAAAATAGGTATGACAGATCTCATCTTAGAACAGACCTAAACTTCTAGGCCTAAGAAAACTCAAGCCTTCGGCTTCCCAAGTACATCTGGCCACTATAAAACAAAGGGAGCAAACCTCCCAGAACAGTAACTAAGCCAGCTCCACCACCCTCCACCTGCACAAAGCTTTCTGTCCTTGGGAGACTTTTCCTGCCCACCCCCATCACTCCTCTATATGAGGTAGGATTTCCCATCCTCCGCCTGCCACAGGAAACTAGACTCACCCTCCCATCCCTCTTCAGAGAACTGTCTGCTACTGGTTTTTTGTCCCCTTCTTCCAAGCTTTCTGCATCTGGGAAACAAAGCTACTTTAAGTTCTCTTTCTCAAACCTCAGCCAGCCTCATTCCTCAGACCTGACCTAAGGAGGGAGGAAACATGGTCCAGACAAACAATACCACCGATGCCCCTGCTCTGTATATTCCACACTGCTGGCTCCGGCCTCTTGCCTGCGGGAGCAGCTGCCTGTCGCTTCCTACCCTCCAGCACGGGCACTGCCTCAAACCCACCTTCAAGTAAGAAGTTTTGCATTTAAAAAACTGATTTAACCAACTGGTTCCCATTTCATAAGCGGAACAAGAAGGTGCAGCATTTAAACTTTCAGCACAGAATTGAATCCATTTCCAAGTGCTTTTTCCCCCTTCATCCCTTCAGTAGTAGGTTTCTATTTTTCAAGCAAATACAGCGTTTGCTTGCAGCACCTCATAGAACATTGGATGCAGTAACTCCACAATGTTGGACAAAGCCCTTTCTCACTCAGACCGTAAAGCATCTTGTACTCCTAATCTTGCCTCCAAAATATTGATCCCTTCCATGACACAGAATGTTTTGGTTGCTCTGATGTCACCCAGGACACATACTGTACAGAACACACGAGTGCCTCGGCAGAAAAGAGGCACTAAATGAGTTACAGCAGGCTTAAGCACTACCTGAGCATGGTCCTACCTTCTTCACAAGTAAGCAGGGTTAGCACTGGCCTTTGGACGGCCAAGTCAAGCTACAGCATACTTGCTGGATGGTCCCTGGGTGGGTGTTCTTTCTGCACCTTCAAACGTAGACATGAGAAAATGATGGAAAAAACGTGAAAAAACATAACAACTGATTTGGCCATCAGCAGTCCATAAAAGCCAAGCTTACTGCCTCGTGGCAATGTAAGGTAGTCCAGACATTCAACCAATACAGAATTTCTGGTTTATTTCTTTCCTTTTTACAGAGTCTCAGGAATAAAAAAAAAATTAAAAATAGATCACTTGAAGACTATCAACTCACCAATTATTCGTTTGTGCTGTACCATCTGCTCGGTACTAAACCTCCATTCCTACTTAGTGTTGCAAAAAATGCCATTAAATATCTGTGAGCCGAGTTACTGGTTAAGAACTTGACCCAAAGAATACAGTAGGGTTTACAGACTTTAACCAAGCTCAGAAGCCCATTACAACAGGCGTTGTACAGAACCAAGTACAGACACACCTTCTCACCCTCTGAAATATAGCTATTAAAATTCTACCATTTCTGAAAAAACAAACTGGACAAATGAAAGGCAAAAGGCTTGCTTCCTTCCTTTACACAGCTGCTCTGTCTACACGTCACTAATAACAGAACCCATAGATAATCCCCCACTACCAGTGCTAGTCTTTCCAAAATAAATGGAAAATTCCTACCAATTCTGTTTCCAGATCAGAGGTGGAACACCCGCATAAAACTTTTCTTATGAGATATACCGATCTAATCTGTTTGCTTTTAGAGAGTTTATTGTAGATAATTAGCTACACGGATTTGGGAAGATGCACAATATACAGTTGCTTCCAATTCCAGGAATCCAAGAAGCATATGTTTATAAGTACCCTTACAAGCATTTATAAGAAATTCCCCCTCCCCACAATTTGTTGTTGTTGTTGTTAAAAAAGGTTCAGAATAAATTTGGGGAGAGGAAGAATTTTAAATTCACTCTAATGTGTTCCATAATACAAGAAGCATTTAAACATCCTTTTAAACAAAATTTTTGGAACAAAATTCAAAACAATGCCAAAACAAGAGGCACCTTGGATGTCATCCTTTTCTGTATAATAATGAACTTAACTCTTCCTTGAAAATTACTAAGGAAACATATGGATAATTTCACAGAGAAGTGTCACAAACCAAAGCCCTGCAGAGGAGAGGAAAATTAAACAATATCCTCTTCTCTTCACTCATCCCATTAGAACGGTAACAGAATATAAACTAAGCAAGAGAGCAATTGGTCATCCTCCTGGAAAAGTCACCAAAAGAGTTGCAATTAAATGTGCCATATTAAGATAACAGAAAAGATCACCAATTTCTCTCGATAATTTCCTACAAAGGTGAAGTAAAGCTTGTCATGTGAAACCAGACAATGATGTGCAACCTTTTTTTTTTTTTTTTTTTTTTTTTGGTAAGAGTATACATGATAGAATCTCATTTTGCAATTACAAAACCGCCTGGCAGCCATTTGAGGGCAACATGCTGGGCTCTGGGGTGGGGGGGAGGAAGAGGAACCTCAAAACACAGAACGTTACATCAATCCAATGTTACGTACTTGAGTCTCATCCATCAGAATAAGCGGTTTCTCAAGGTGGTGACTAAAATCATGACTTGGTTTTCTGTAGATCTAGGACCTACCTCTGAAAGCACTAGGGATATGCTCCTTTTGCAGTCTACCAGGTGTAATCCAGCCACTTCCCCACATAATTTCACAGAACTCAACTCTTTTCAGCTAATGGATGACACAAGGCGTGACCGTGCATCCCTTTTCAGCAGGCACACTCCGAACACTCACTGCCGGGCAGACTGTCAGGAGTGCAGAACGGCCTAGTGCTTCCAGCGCTGTTCACCGCTGTACCTGGGGAGGGAAGGGCCATTATTTCAACAGAGGCCGTTCATAACTTCCATGTTGTTAAGGTTTGCTCAGTCCCTCATCACTGTCCCTGCTGGCCCTTCTGAGCCGTATTTTCTGCAGGAGACACAAGTTTACAGTGGGGGCCCTTCCCACAGGAGCACTGCTGGGACGGCCAAGTTGGGAATTCCGTGTTGCTTAAGGCCCGGCCATTACACAGTCTCAGTCAGTGCTCAGGAAGGTCAGTACTGTCACTAGCACTTGTCCTAAACTGATCTTTCCTTCTCTGTGCCTTGCATGGCCCCAAGTCTTCCACACTGTACACCATTTAAAACTCACTGCAGAAGTATTTTCTCACCTCCATGCCATCATCTTCCATCACACTCAACTCTCACGTTACCTTCACTGATGTTTATGCCTACCCGTGTTCTACAACTAGTATTACTTATCTGCATATTTAATACAAAATATACTGAAATGAAATAGAAAAAAAATTTTCTGAAGTTACCTAATCAAAAAACAGAGATCTTCAGCGTTTTGAAACTTCAGAATTTTTTTTTTTTTTTTTTTAAACATACTAATTCGGAACACATTTTCTAACTTCATATTATTACTACATGCCAAGAATTTCCACGCATCAAAGACAAAAGCTTCTTATCTGTGACCAAAATATACTGTCTACTTGTTTGGCCGTGTCTCCAAGTTTTACACTAATGAGATATTTTAACAATAGCAGAAAGAGGAGTCTCACGCTGCTTCAGGAACCAGAGATGCTGGGAAGCACAGTGCTGATGTGCAAACTCTGCCCACCCAAGTTGGGCGGGCCCTGAAGCAGCGTAACTACGCTTATAAAACATCATCTAATCCCTGCTAAAGTTCTGATCACAACCGAAACACATCCCATACTCCAGCTCTGCCGGGCACTGGTAACAGAACAGTTCAGGGCCAGTCTGGATCCCCCTAAGGTCCCTGCAGCACTTCCTAGCCCTCACTGACTAGAGTCCACATCCACTGGTATTTTCTCTTGCAAGGATATATACACAGCAACACTTCCAAATGCATGTGGCTTCTGTGGCCATTTCCCTGAGCTAGTTTAAACTAATTCACCTGGAGAGTTGCCAGGAATCTCAACTGTCGACGTAACTAGCCCCCGCTGCTCACGTGAAGGGGGTAGCTAGCCAGCTGAGAAGAGCTAGAATTTTAGCTAAACAGCTTTCAAACCTTGTTGATTTAACTGGGAGGGAAAAGTGCTTTTACCATGACAACAACCTCGTCATGAGCTGTTTCACTTTGCCATCAACGAGAGTAGGCAAACATCTGTGTTACCCATAGAAGGGACTTCACAGGATTCTCAGTATTCACTTTTCTAGGAGCATTTTTAGAAAATTCTCTACGAGAATTCTAAAAACCCACATGTTCTCCTTTTCAGCAGTTCTATTTAATATGCAGAATCACAAATATTTTATCTGAATAAACATTGTAACTGTTTGTCAAAAACAGATTGAAAACCAGAGACTGAGATGGAGCAACACTGCTTCTCAGACTGCAGACAGTAGTAAAACATCCGTCTTAGAGTCAGTTATACAAATTATTGGTGCATTTAACGGTTTTATGTGACATGAGTATCAGTAAACTCCCCATCACAGCACTGTGTTCAGTATTCTATAACAGACATTTGTTCCACAGCTCGCAAGTCTGGAATTTCACCTCAAATACACTCGCTAAGAGCACTGCAGAACTGAATAAACTAAAGGAAAATTCTGTATCCTACAAAATTCAACAGTTTACCCTTTTAGCCAATAAAATTTTGCCCAATATAAGCAAGCAGATAGAAAAAAGGAACTGGAATTAATTCAGGTAATGACGACAGGCTGTTTATATTAAAAAAAAATAATAAAATTTCCTGAATAAAACATTGATTTGGAGAAGCCTCCGATTTCTATAAATCCATCCACAAATTCAATACGACACATCTTGAAAAGAAAGTTTTTAAACATGAGAGCAATATTCACTTTTACAATTTTTTCTTGTCACTATCTCAGCTCTCCAATAAAGGTGCAGTAAAAAAAAAAAAAACAACATACTATTGAGTCGCAAATATTATATAAACTGTACTTAAAAAAAACCCCAATAAGACATGTTTCAACAGAAGTTACATCGATACAACCATGCTGGTCAATCTTGCCTTGCAGAACTAACAGACAAAACACTCCTAGGACTGGTTTTTTTTTTAGATGCTTGGCTATTACTATGAAAGCTGATTAGAACACGCAAGAGCAATTGTTAAAAAAAATCTCCTGACCTCGCAAACAAAAACGGCTAAACAATTTTCTTCTAGTGTTATTCAGACAAAATAACTACACTTCAGCACTGGGCATGATTTGCATCCAGTCTCACCAAGTGCCCGTAAGAGTGGTTTGGAGAGAAAAGTAATCTGATGGCAGGTTCTACAGAATGCCCAACAATGCAGACACATTACCCTGACAGTACTGACTGAATCTAACTTTGAATTTGGCTGAGACACAGATTGACCCGATGACCTTCAGAGACCCCTTTCGTCATAAATTATTCCGTGATTCTATGGAGGAAAACTGAAAACACATGGCAACACTTCCTTTTATTTTGCTTTAGGATTATTCTGTTTCTACCTCAATACTGCCCTCTGCTGATGTTTATACTGCTTGATTATTTGTGCCGAAACATTGTCAGGCTATATTATATGAATGTTTTAACAGTTTTTCTGCAAATGAATGAAGGAAACAATTGCAGTATGTTCTTGTCCTCTAGTATTCAAATCAGTCCACCAGGCTGAATCTCTGGGTTTATGTCAAAGAGCAGAAGTGATCAGTACCTTTACCGGGTGAGTTTGGAAAGTGTATGTATATATATATTC
Organism: Athene noctua; assembly: GCF_965140245.1. NCBI lineage: Eukaryota > Metazoa > Chordata > Aves > Strigiformes > Strigidae > Athene > Athene noctua. The sequence goes on from NW_027437723.1 coordinate 104,663, forward strand.
AGGGTCAAAGAAGGTCTCTTCTCCCTCATGACATAAAAGTTTAGGCTACTTCACAGCAGCCTTCCGAGCTATAGAACAAAGCTCCAAAGAGAACTATCATCCTTCTAGGCTATTTCTAAGCAAAATTAATTTTCCAATGCTTACTTGCACTAATGTCCAATCTTTGAAGTGTTCTGCACAAGTGTTTTGTCTTATTTTAGACATATCATTGCTGAGTTTGTGCATGAGTTTGTTTTTTCTTTTGTATTCTACAGTCTCAATGGCCAATAAGAGATCCTATTAAACTGACTGTATTCCCTAGTTAAGGAGTAATAATAGTGTACTAGAAATCACCATGACCACTTTTCTGAGGGGAAGTAATACAGGTATTTTTATATTGAGAGTTAAGATATCAGCAGAAATGTTTGCAGAAGTGGTGTTACCAATCACATGTATATGAGTTCAAAGGATTCATGGGTTTCCCATCTCTTATGATGGTGTATAAAAGCCTCTCATAAAGCAGTATTAGTTTACAAAGAACCAGACTGCTCCATTTACATGCCCATGGTAAAATACAAATTACCCTAAAGAAAAGTAAAAAGACATCTTTTTCTATGTACTGCTGAATTGGACATAACAGCATTAAACATCTGCAAGGGAAATTCACGCTGGAAAACTTAAACACAAAGTTAAACAATGAAACATCACCACAAGGGTTGAAGGGTTTCCACCACTACAGTTTCAGACAGATGAGTACTGGTATTGTATTCCTTGTGTACAGCTTCTGCACAAAATGCACAGCTAAATTAAGAAAACGTATCTTTAAGATTACATTAGAACACACAACCACGCTTGGCACTGTTAAAAAAGGACTCAATATTAGAAGCACGACTGAAAAAGTGAGAATCTGAGGCATACATACCACTTTGTCCAGGCTTAAGTCACACAGCTGTCAAATGTACCATGTCTACCCACTTTGCCTACATGAGTTGCCTGGTTTGTTGCCGGAGTTGTGTTACATTTGATTAGCACAAGGATTTATGCCTGGACAGTATTCAGTTATTAACTAGCTAAAAGTGTTTCTCTTGGAAGTTTCGTGTTTCCAGCACATTATGAATTACCATACGTACGCCTTAAAATCTCAAAATAATCTGCTGAGGTGCCAGTGGCAGCCCCTCTTTACCCAGTGCGGTAAGAACAAGGAGCAACTTGTGAAAGTTGCATCTTCCTTCATTTAAATGACCTGGGTCTGGCTGCATGCATAGTCACGTCGCTGATATAAATAAACTTTTACTCATACTTGCAGAGGCAACATAGTTCTGGGAGTTTCTTTACTGGCTTCTGAACCAACAGAATTCTTGACTACCTTCCACTAGCAGCTTTATTAGTGGTGATGTGCAAGCCGGAAAGGACACAACTTGATTCTACATCCCAGGCTGAGCTTGCAGACAGAAACACAGTTTTACTGATAAACATACTGCATCCTGGACGGCAATTCCAGCAGCAGAGGACTACAAGACACTGACAGCACCACTACGGCCCTTTGGCAAGTGAAATCAGCTCTGAACTCCAGGCAGACATCCATATGCAGCTTACTGAGAGGCCAGCTTCATTCCTCACGCTATTCAGTCTTACTCACTCTGAGAATGCCAGACACTGTTCTAGTAATATACAAACCCAAGAGTCTCCAGGCAGTTTGCAATAGAGTATTTCTAGCCTGGCAGCTTGCTCCCGCTGTGAACTGTAGCCTAGACTCCATTAACAACATGGGTTGGGAATATTAAGTCCAGTATGTCCCTGTATAACCACCCTGACATACCAGGGAATACTGAATGTAAAAGATGCCTTGAGAAGGGGTAAGGAATGCCTGAAAACTTACAACTGTACACTATTTTTCTTTCCAGATGCTGTTACCTGCTTCTGGGAAGTTACAGTTAACAGGTACTTGTCAGTTAAATCACTTTAAAATGGATATTCATTGCTGCTCACACACCACCTTTATCTACTTGCCACAAGGCTTTAGAAGTTGAGCAAGAAAATATACTCAGAGCAATATGCGGAAACAGGATCCAAATTATCTAGCGAACCCGAGCCTAGAATACCTCCTCGCATCTTCAAATAACATTTGCTTCTGGCTGATAACACCTACTGGGTCTCTTCCAGTCTGAGACCTTAATTCAAGAAGATAGCTAGGCATATGCTCAGCCAAGTTAAGAATCAATTGCTCTACTTGCACGGATTAAGTTAACTGTAAACTTAAGTTACACGTTGATAGGAGGCATGAAAATGGTCTTCAAGTATGGCATCCATCCACATTACTTCTCAAGTAAGTGAACAAAATGGCCCTGACCTTCTAAGAAAAATGTGGAAATAAACACATCAAGTGCTAGACAGAAACACAGAACAGGCAGATCTTAAATAACTCAATAGCTAGATATGCAGGGTGCTATTACAGTGGAGTTTTAAAGGAATCTGATTTCTGTTTCTCACCGACAATGTAAGATGATAAAAAATAAAGTGTTTTCCATTATTAATAGCAAGATGCATGTTAAGATATTATATAGAATTATTGGCAAAAATGTCAAGTTTTGAAACTGTTACAAGTTCACTTCTTCCTCTTGGGATGAATTACAGAAAATAGACCTACTTCACAACTGGCAATTAGATCCACTAGAGTAACAGTTCCCATCTTGAGGGGAATTTCCCCCCCCCCCCCCCCCCCCCAGACAAAGATTCCATCCCAGCCCCAGGACCTTAAGTTATTAGTGTGCCCAAATAATAAAGCCCCAACATCTCTGACAATTGATGTTAGGAGTAAGTACTGTTCAACCTGTAGCTATATATTCCAGCAGTATTTCTATTAAGGGCAAAGGAAATATTAATGAAATCTTTGCCCTGGTTTTTGCCCTTGTTTATGCTCTTCATAAAAAAAGTGTATGGAAAGTACGGTGAAATGTGCAAAAAATCCAAGTAGTTCCGAGGAAAAACAATTGGTTCTTCACTTATAAATCGCTCCAAGACTTGTGTCTCAGTGTTGGGGTGGTGACAGAAAAATACTTGGCGGTATTGGAATGCCTTTGATTATCCCTACACGTATGTCTGACTTGTCCCTACATTCTGGAGAAGAACCTGCGTGACACCTAAAGCATCACCTTGAGATGTTACTTACGCACTGGGTTAGCATCATCTGTTAAACCTCCCTGTCACACAGCTGGAAGCCTACGAACAAGGACAAACAGGAGACTTTGTGAAGCTGTACGCAGAGATGGTAACTCGGACTATAGAGACCCGGAGAAAGATCAGATGACATGTCTGGATACTCTGGCAGCGTACTGCGTACAGCAGGCTCGGAAGGAGAACAGAGATAACAAGAAGGAGTTCATTACACAGGCTCCTTTGCTGTATACTATGGCTGACAAAATGATCATGGATGATCAGGGAAAACCAAAAACTAGGTAAAAATCCGTATGTGTAAATTATGAAGTGATTTTAAAGAAAGTGCTAAAGCAAAGACAGAAACTGCTCAGGCTTTAGAGTCTGTAAGTGTAGCACATACAAGCAGAACTTGTACGTACCTGAAATGTGCGTGGTGCCACCAGGAATAATTACCTCCAGCTTGGGACGCTGGACAGAACTACGTCAGTCAACTTGGGGGTTGGGAAGGAAGGGTTGGTTGTTGCGCTCTCGCTTGATAATATCTGAACTTTAGAAGTGGATGGAAAAGACCCTTTTTGTTTTATTTTTCCTCCTGATGTAAGAGAAATAATTACAGAAAGCAGTATAGCATAGCCAGTTAATCTTTCACCTAGTCTAATCTTCACGTTTTACAACAATAAATGTATTGCAATTTTTTTTTCCTTATCTAGAATCACTTGTTGGCAAGAGCCTGCTTTTGTCCTCTTGAAGGTGGTAAGATGAACCAAGCTGATGCACAATTCCACTTCGTGCTCAACCAGTCTCCAAATAATATCCCTGCCTGCCCTTCTCGGTATGAGTTTGGGGGTATTTTTATAAAAACCTGGTCTCTCCAGTTGAGTTTTGGAATGAATTATGTGCTTAAGAAGGGGGTGCATATGTGAGCAGAGAGAAAGAATGTGATCAAGAAGTGTGCGCTTTTGATGAGAAACACGTGACAGAGATGACTTTAAACTTGAGAAGTATACTTAGGTGGAAGAGCTAGGAAGAAGTACAATGCCAGCTATGATAGCATCTTCTGAGAGCTGTGGGCACACATCCAGTCCAACTACTTCTACATCCCTGATGATGCCAAGGAAGCTGTATACTCTGTCAAAGGTGAAGATACCAGCAGTGAGGGGTCACTGGGCTGTAACACTCGTATTTTAATTTGTTTGCTAATTCATCTAGTCTTAGTAAGTGTCTTTCCTCTGGACCAGGACAGAATTTTAAGTTTCTGCTGAAAACCATGAAAATGTAACTTTAATCTTCCAGTGTTTGAATTTTTCATATACTTGGCACCATCAAAGGAAGTAAGTTGTAGTTGTCTGAATTTTCTGTTAGTTTTCAAATGTAACTTTTGAAAATTGGCACAGCACAAAATTATACTTATGAGCTTCTGATTTATAACGACTTTGTTTATATTTCTGATTTATTTGTAACTGGTATGGTACAACAGGTAAAGCATGCATTTCTTTCAACAAGAAAGATTATAGAGGAGCCCTTGCCTGCTACAAGACAGCACTGCGTAGCAATCCAGGTTGCCCAGGTAAGACAGAAAGTATTTGCTAGGGGAAGTATTTGCTGTGCTTGCAAGCTGACTCAGGTCTTCCTAACTGAAATATCAGAGGGCTTCTTGTCATCCGTATCTGTCAAAAAAACCCAACCTTCATTCTAGAGGAGTTCAGGTGTTCGTTGACTTGAAGTGTTCCTTAATTGTTAGAGAAGGAAAATACTTTTCACTTTTTCTAATTATTCCTTTTTAAAGAGCGATTAGTAACTAAGAAGTTACATGTAAGAGAAGTTAAAATTGTATGGGGAGGGAACTGTTGCAGAAGCTATCTCTGAGCTCCTGGAATAAGGGTTAAGAAAATTATTATTAGCATTAGTAGCATTAATAACGAAACAAAACATGAAAAGTAAAATTCTGTCTATAGCACATGATACTAGTTTTCCTGGTGTTGCATGATTTTCTTATGCAAAAATCTGGGAAAGCTCTTGAGACCACTGTAAAAGCGATGCATGTGATTTAGAGATGTTAGTTCAGGGGATTTGCATTAGGATCATCCACACGCTTATCTTTAATCAAATATTAAAAAATGTGAACAAGGCCTTTGTTTACCCCAAGATTTCCAGAGTCACCACTGCTGGTATTACCTCTGGCCACCCCCCTATTACACCTGATCAGAAATCGGTGTTACAAAACCCGATCTGTTTAAACCCTAGAAAACTTTTTTGCCTCTCAAAAGCAGAACCTCCTGTAGATGAAAGGTAAACCAACAACAGAACAGCTCTTGGAAGTAGCACAATTAGAAAAATTGCCCTAATTTCAAAACTGAACAAATTAACTCTTCCCGGCAGCATTCACAGGCGCACTTCTTCCCTGAGGGGTTTTAAACAGAGGGACCCACATCAAGAGACTCGAAGCCCGATGCTGCAGCCTGGCCACCAGCAGGATCTCGGGGCAGGCTGTGAAGGGAGACGCTGCAGTTATCGGCCTCTTCCACGGCACCACTGACCAGGGCAAGGAACCGCGGTGTCTGTACAGGGAAAGTGAGCTCTGGGCTTTAATCCTCCCACACTACAGCCACAACCACTTAATTCTTGGAATGCTTCCTCTCCAAGAGTATAGCAGTGCCCTTTTTCAGAAAATATATAAATAAAAGGCTGCTCCATAAGCACTTAAGGCACAAGCTAAATGACAGCGGAAATCAGAACACGTGAAATAGATGAAATCAACACTGTTGTACCAGTACCACTCACAATGTACACATGTTCTCACTTCAGATAAAAACAGTGTTATTTGCCTATAACTATGGCTTCAGGAAATGGGTAAAAAAAATTGCCTTTGATTCACTACTAGAATTACATTATTACAAGGGAAAAAAAAAAAAAAATTCAATGTCCTTGTTTCACTCCAGGTAAGTGGTAAAGATAAAAACCACACTCCATACATCCACACCGGATGATCTGAACATCCAAATCCCCGGCACTCCTCAGACCCTGGAGCCGCAGGAGGCAGCCAAGGGACCCCGCGGGCGGTGTGACAGTGGGAGCTGGCAGACATAAACCGCCCCCGCTTTCCCTCACATCTCTGCTGTCTCAGAACCGACAACAGCTGCGAAAGTCTCACCTAAGCCACAGTTTGCAGCAAAAATCTACCATGTTTAAATATTTTACTGAATAGGGATCAACTTAAAATTAAATCCACAACAGAGTCTGCTTTCAGAAGACTATGCTAAATTGATAGTAAAATGACCACACATACTTTTCCTGAAAAAACTGAAGTTTGACTTTCTGTTCTCTTTGGATCAAATGACAAGTATTTTAATGAAGTCCTGCTGATGTGAATGTCCCACTGCGGCAGGTGGTGTGAACTGTGCCGCAGAACCTGGGAGGCCTTTCCCTCGCTGGAGCCTCTGCAGCATTTAACCACCCACCGAACTACAGCAGGAATGAGCTTCCACAGGGCTCGGCCACGCGGAGCCCGTGTCACCACACTGTCTCTCTCTCGACTCGTGCTAACGCAGAGCTACCTTACAGAGTTCACCAAATACTAGATTTCATGTCGGAGTCAAACAAGATGACCCAGCAATTTACAGGAACAAACCAAGGCCTCATGTTTTACAACTAAATTCAGATTCAACTGACAGACAGAATGAACTTTGCCAGCAATGAAGAACCTCCAGTAAAGACCATTACCAAAAAAAAAACCCAAACCCTTAGACTGTGCAAGGCCAGAGGAACACTTTTTATCACCATTTTAAACAATGTGTCAAGAGGAGACAAAGTAAGAAAAAGCAAACTGCCCCACAACTCCCAAACCTCAAAGTGCTGTTTTACAAACTACCTTGTAAAATCATTCAGAGACTTCTCAGAATTTTTTCATCCAAACATCCTGGGTGGTTTGTAGGTGTTTCCTGAGCCACAGCCCCACCCTACAGATCATGACGTTACAGAAGGGGAACTTCAGACACAGTTACACAAGGTGCTCGCTGGTGGTCGAACACCAAAACACCATCAGAGTTTAAAGCAGTTTCCAACTTTGGGATTTGGGATTTCCCACAGACTTGGGAATTTTTAGAATCAGATTCATTCATTGTGAAAAATAAGAATAAAACTTCAACAACTGTGTGTACGTCTCTATGTGTGGATCTCCTAAGTTAAATTTACTTCTTGTACAGCAAAGTACATGAAGATCTCCATTTTTAGTATTTTCTTTCTTCTAAAAACTAGGAAAAAGCTTGCTGAATCTTACTCAGGGAGTGCAAAGTTCAGACAGCTCGTTCAGTCCATTACAAGCCTCACCGCCAAATTACAGCTGCAGTCTGAATGAAGGAACAGGTCACTCTGCACTGCTTGGCCCCTTCCATGAACAAATAATAGGTCTATCTTCTCAAAATCAGTATTGATACAGAAAATCCATACTGGCAAAGAATGTTAATACACTGTGGATTTAACCAGGTGAAAAATTACTGTATCCTCATTTTCCACCTGAAAGAAAATACACAAGTAATTTGCAGAATGAGATGTCTGTAATCAGCATCAGTCAGCTGATAAATCTACTGCTGCTTCACTCTGAGTAATATACAGATGTGTGTACGGAATACTTCTAGAAGGACTCCACGGTTCTAAAGAAGCCAGTTTCCCAAAGCAAAATCTTATTCTACTTCAAACAAGAGAAAGAGCAAACCACCTTAAAGTTTTACTGTAAATACTGTCAGGTGATACTCATTCAAGTTACAAACCCTTTTAAAACAAGTAACTCCTTTTGAACTACATGGCACTACCTGTATTTCTCTTGTCTGTCATAGGTTTTACTACAGAATTAAGCAAAACAGGACAGCATATGCAGAAATAAATTAGTGTAGTTGGCATATAAAAAAAAATCATGGAAAAAGTATTCCTAGAAGCAGAGCTTTAAATTTAAATGTAATTAAAAATATATCAATAAATGAAGCAGCAGGGTATGGAAAACTATGCTGCTGCATTCCTGGTCCAGATTGGTGTGCACACCTAATTATTCAGGGTTTTTTACAATGAAAACCAGAATTTCTTGAACAAGTTCCACCAACTATGGTCTCATTATGGCCACCCAAAGGCAAACAGGTTAAGGAAGAACAGTTCATCCAGGTTTCAGCTCCAGCCGTTCAAAGGCACTTCGGGGTGGTGCCACACGGGTTTGTAGAAATTAAAGAGCGAGGTCAGAAGCACAGCCATCAACCACGAGACAGCAAGCAACACCAGCAGAGGCAGCAGGAAAGGTTACAGCTAAGAATCCTACAAGAGCCCTGAGAAAAAGAAGGGGATTGAGAGGGAAAAAAAAAAAAAAAAGAGGAAAAAAGATGATACAGGAAAATTAAGTTTTATAGACAAAAGTGATCTTACAGAGAGGAGAGTGAGGAATATTAGAAGAGACAAAGACTACAGCATTTGGGAGAGAGAAAAAGCCTCAGTGCAGCAGAGCAGTGCAGAGGCACAGTTCTGTTCTCCTCACGCTACTCTGGAAGCTCAGCTCTCTCCCATCTGCCTCCTTTCAGCTGCCTCTGCACAGACCCCAGCACTTACACGGACCTGGCACAAATTTAACCACACACGGCACTTTGGCATCTGTACAGATCAGACCACAGAAACAAAGCCCGATTCTGAACCCACAGCAATCGGATCAATGGTCAGGACACAGAGGGCATTATTAGAACAGCACAACCTCACCCGCAGTGCCGGATCACCCACCGCCTCCTTGTTCACCGGCCACGTACGCCCGTTCCTCCTCCTCCATCCCAAGCCACATCCTCACACCCCATTCATTTTAATCAGCCCGTCATCCCTGTGCCCTTAAATTCCACAGTCTAAGTGGTTTTCTGAACACAAGTTTTCTACTAGGGACTGCTTTGCTGTGTAGGCTGTAACCCTTGGAAGTAAAAATGGATCCAGTAAAATCCTTTTTCAGAAGCCTGTCCGCTGCCTAGCGGGGAGAACAGCAAGCAGGGCTCCCCTCACAGACCTTCCACCTTCCTCGCCCCTGCCAGCGCTCACCCCCGCCCCGTGGGCAGCGTCCTGCCCCTTCCCTGGGGCTCCTCACCAGCACCTTCCCCGTGGGCACAGCTCTCCTCCAGCTGGAACAGCCCGGGAACAGAAGGGGCGGGCGGGCAGAGAGGCCTTGGGGCAGGGGGAACCACGAGCTGGCCCCCGGCAAGGCTGCAGCTGTCGCCCACCAAGAGGCGTCTGACCCGGCTGCCAGGCCAGGGCCGACGCCGGCTGCGTTTTCCCTCTCGGCACGACTCCAGCAGAGATGGACACAAGGACTGATTTCCAGGCAGCGCCTCACGGACAGGGGCTGAAGGGCCGAGGACTCTCCCCAGCAGTCCCTCCCGGGCCATTCTCACAAATACAGACACACGCCCTCGGCAAGAGAAACGGAGGAGAAAGCTGTCCCACGGAAGTGAGTGACCCCAGAGCCACCTGCCCCACAGCAGCCAGGGAGGACACCTGAGGCAGAAGGCAAGGATCAACAGCCCTATCTGTTCCTGCCAACTGAGGGGAACCTTAAATCTTTTTAATGAAAAATGGCCAGAAATTAGAATAAAACAAGCTGATTTTGTGTCTTAACAAAATAGTTTTTAAGTTAAATTAGTTTATTTTGGTCTGCTCTATATTGAACATTGAATCCTTGTTGGCTGAGCCATTTATTTTTTTAAAATTTGTTTTACAGTTCAGCCTCCAAACTAACCATCAATTAAATTTCAGACCTCAGACTTTTTGGTTTAGTACCTCACTACAACTCCCACAGCTCTCAAGGATTAAGACATCTAGAAGCCAAAGATCAATTACTTCTTGAAAACCTCACCTGTCTAACTGTACGTTGGACTCTTTCTTTTGACTCTGACTTCAGTATTTTTGGAAGCAGCACATTCTACAATAAATGAAGAGAATAAGAACAGAGAAACATATACAACCCAGAGGCATAAGGAAGTGACGCTGATGCACCAAACAGTAACAGAAACAATTCCCCCTCATTCTTAAAACCCAGCAATCCTCTTATCCAAAACAGATAATGCTCATTATACAATACATAAGCACTGTCAGCATTCATAAAACCACACATATTACATCCTAAACACACATACTAAACACACTCCTATTAAACTCAAAACAACATCGCCATCACGCAGGCTGGGATAAAGCACCCTGCTTACTGCAAAAACAAAACTAAGTGGAAAGGGCTGTGTGACGGTTTCACATGCAATTATGCTTTCTGAAGTCAACAGGCTCCACTATGCAGAGCAACAGGTGTTCATCTAACCAAAAAATTAACCTTAAGATAGATCCATACACACATAAAATTAGATTAGCAAAACTGTGTGTGCTGTACACAGATTAAAGAAACAGAAAACAACCCTTGCTCTCTTCCACTCTTCAGTACAAAGCATCACTTACTGTACACGTACCCACGGAGTCGGTTGAGTTAAATCAACAGAAGAGCCCAGTGCCAGGAGAGTCTGAATATCCATAAGTACAAATTCATTTCCTACCTTTTCTAAATAAACCTGGTGTTGCAATACACCTTTACATTAATCCAGCAGATCCTGCACTGACAACGACTGAAATCATGAACTGGACTGACAGACCAGAGCTGCTGTACCATTTCCTAAGTCTTCAGATTGATCACGGTGCATTTGTACTCCCACTACAAGGCTCCTGATGCGGATAAACATGTGAAACCTGACTGTGAGGCGACGTGGACCTCACATGCATCAGCTACATCGTCCATTCAAAATGAAGTTGCACAAATTAGCTAATAAATGAACACAGATAGAAACTTGCTCCAGAGAGCTCCCATTTCTGGCTGAAGTGGAATGATTTTGAGATCTGGTCACCAGCACTGGGCCCAGAGCTCTCCCAGCTCAGCAATTACTGTATTGCCACAGACAGAAACTGCTTTTAACCTTCGCTTGGAGAGTCCGTTTGCTGAACTTGTGGCAGCTGCAGCTCTGAGTTGCAATAAAACTGCCTGGAGCAGGAGCATCAGTCACCTCCTTCCTAGATCTATTCACAAAAGCTGGAAACAAAGACTGTTCACACATCAGTGAGCAGGAAGTACATGTTGTGAAGTGTATTGCTTCAACCCATTAGCAGGGGAGTCACTTTAGTGTTCGCTTTGATTATTAAGGCAAGGATCAGTCCGTGCTAAAAACATGATGCCTGTCCATTTGTGGGACCTTTTACATATTTTCCAAAACCTATTCTGCCCCATACCTTGTACCATTCATGCATCCAGAAAAATGCTTTATGAGTTTTAATTTGGAATCTGTAATTAGGTTCAAACAAGAGACAATGACTATCATTATCAATTCACATTTATCACAGCAAATCCTAACGCAGCTGTGTTTCAGACAGAAAGCATTTCCACGGATGAGATGGGAGGCAGCAATTTCAACGAAAAAAATCATTAAGCGTCACCACCAAGCTCTATGCATACTCTGAGAATGCAGTTAGAGTGATCTCAACATACAACAGGTCTGAACTACTGAACTGCAGTTAGTAAAACCCTTTTCCAATGTGCTGATGGACAAAAAAGACCCAGCCTGCACACCAGATTCAGAAATGAACAGTGCAGCTGCGCTCAGTAAAGCACTAAATGAACTGCAAAGCCCCGTGAGCGAGCTCAAGGGCTTGTGTACAGACACCTCACACAGCTGCACGGGGCTGCTGAAACAGCGTCCTTCAAACTAAGAAACGGGAATTCTACCTGGCAGGGAGCCCCCAGCAGAACCTGCCGTGCTTGGCGATGCCCTGGAACACAACAGCACGGGTCAGAGCCGCCCTGATGTCTCAGGACAGGGAATTCCCGGGGAGCCCCCCGCCCTCCGCGCAGTCCTGCCCCCGAGGCAGCTGAGGGAGGGCTCTGCAGCCCAGCACAGAGTGCAGCCCGGTCTGCAGCCGCGGAGGGGTCACAGCAACATCTGGAGGGGCTGCAGCCTCCACCCTAAGGGATCCACCTCCTCAGCTGGGGCACCCGCTGGAAATTCCTGCGGCTGCCACGCTGCTGCCCGGACATGCTGCTTTCCACGGAGAAAGCTCATCACTCACCAGCGGTGTACCGCAGTAATGCTCAAAACGGAAAGGAAGGGGATTGCAGGCCGCATCCAGCGGTGTGAATCGGTTCCGTGTTTTCACCACTGAAATACATTCATCGGTTTTCTTGATTTTTTTTTTCCCTTTTAAAGTATTTCTTAAGGATAGAAACAAAACACAACTGCTTTTCCTTTTTGTTTGCTGTCAGGCCTGCCAAACCCCCAGCCAACAGCGGGAGACACTTCAACCCCTCCTGCCCCCAGATGGGCTCTGGCCTCCTCTCCCACCCAGGGGCCTCACCCCCCTCACCCTTTCCTGGGGCACGGGTGCTACCTGGGCATAGAATAAATCACATCACAGAACTGAAATAGTTATTAAAAACACCCCACATCCACACCACCACCAAAACAGAAACAAACCAAATAAAAACAAACAAAACCCCACAAAAAATAAACTCCATTTTTTTCCCCTGTTTTCTTCCTTTCTTCCCCACCGTTCACTGCACTTAGATAACAGATGCATTTGATGAATCCTGTGCTGGCTCTGGGTCTAAAGCACAAGTGAACAAGTGAAGGATATTTTTCTTGAGGGCCATTTGATAGAGAAAGTTGCAGGGGAAAAAACAAAACAAAACAAAACAAAAATGCTCTTGCCAAACTTTGCCCCGCTCCCCCCCCCCCCCCCCCCCCCCCCCACTCCCCCAGCTGCCCTCGGCCCACGCTGAGGATGGGAGGAGAATTACACAAGACAGAGCTCGCAAACAGAATGTCTGGAGGCTTTTATCACATTACTGCTGGAAGTCTGGCAAAAACGCTCCGAAAGTAGAGGGAAATATCCTGAGGATACATCTTCCTCCTCCTGTTCTACGAGCACAGCTGTAATAAAATTTCCCTGCACTTTTACATAACCTTTAAGGATAATCAGTAGATGCATATTTCCACTTACTGTTTTGAATACTTCTTTTCAGAATATTTTCGCTAAGTCAGAACAACAGAACCAAAACGAGGCCAGTTCCGAGCCCTATGACCACTTCTTCAATGCTTTGTCTTTCTTTTTTTGCCATGTTTTACAAAATTAGGTTCTTTTTATTCCAGATCTATGCTTTTAGGATTCTACTGCAATTGCTTGAAGAAAAAAAAGCTACAAAAATTCTACCACATTCTTTTCTTTCTTAAAAATGCTCCAATATTCAAGGGTATTCGGTTGACAACGAGTTTGAAGTGAAGTAACAACACAGGTCTCCCAGCAGTCATCACCTAATATTGATGAAAAAGTCCCTGAGGCAAGGTGCCCTGTTCAGCAGGTACTGAGGGCAGATGCCAGCAGAGATGACAAACCCCACAGGCTCACCTCCACCCACAGAGACAAAGCAGGAGCATCAGCCCATTTTATACCGGTCACCGAAAAGCTGACGGGTGGTGCCAGCCTCGAGCTGCTGTTGATGAGACTTTAACCCACTGGATATCCCCCAGCCCCACAGCCCAGCCCCACGGCCGGCTGACGGCAGCGCTGGCCGGGCTCTGGCCGCGCGGCAGCTCTCGGTCAGCGTGCGGGATCCTACAGCCCCAGCCAGCCTCTCTTCACACACACACAGGCGCCGCTGGGGCTGCGGGAACAGGGAAGATCCCCAGAAGCATTTCTTTTGGCACGGTCAATCCTGTTCACAAGTGTCTCTCTCCTCCGCAAACCCGGGCCCAGGTCTCTCCTCCCCCCGCGCCGAAGCACAGTGCAGCGGAACAGCAAGAACTGGAGCTGACTTACCCATTCTGCACCAGTTCGCCCCGCAGCCCTGTGCTTAGGCTGCATTTTAAATACGGATTCGATACAGCGCAGACATCTTTATGACTGACTGGGAGCGCTGAACAGAAAGCTGCAAGGTCACGACGTGACATCTGGCTTTCCCTCATTCTTACCTTAAGAAGCCAAGAAGCTGCGAAAATGCACTTGGGAAAAGGCAACTTAACAGACACAGCTCTAAACTGAATGAATATGGGAAAAGTAACTCGGAAATAGATTCCAATAAGGGGATTACAAACCCCTCTCCACTGCATTCCGAGCGCTCTCCATCTCCACCCCGGCTGCTGTGCTTGCAGCGGTGATGTGACACTCCGCTGCAGGGACGGGCAGGTGCCCTCGGTACAGACATTCACACCAGGGTAATTCAGGCTCCATCAAACCCAGGCCCTGCTCTGCGAAGGCCCGGCCGGTGCTGCACAGAGAAGGGCTCGTGGGAAGGGGCCGCATCTCCCGGCTTGTCCCTGCAGCACAGGGCAGAGCCTTACACACCGTGCTCACACGGCCTCAGAGAGGTTTTAAACCTTCCACCAGAGAGCAAACACTCGGTAAACAACCCCTAACAAGGGCTAAACTGAACACACACCTCTAGGGTATGATCACCCAATTAGACTTAATTAAATATGCCACTCATCAACTTCTTCTGTAAGCAATATCTGTACTGGTACATACTAACAGTAAACGGAGCATCCCAAATTCTTACTGACAGATAATCTACAGTGAAATGAAAACACTACGCTGTCTTACAAATTGCAGGACTCTTATTAAAAAAAAGCCTCACTGAAAAAAAAATGTAAACTGTTCAAAACTCTACTATTTCCAAAGAAAAGCAGAACAAAAAAGCTTGCACACTTATCATCCTCCCTGCCAGCCCATGCTTTCTGCTTTTAGAGCTGCCAGACAGAATCAGTGAGACCCAAGTAATTCTGCAATGCACTTTTTTCCCTGGTTTTCTTCTAAATTTCCCAAGTATCTCTAGCACGTTTTTAAGATTCCTGAGCAAATATATCTATACTGAGGGCAACGAGCTGCACATACAACTGCTTGAATTTCACACTTGCAAATGCAAGTGTCTGCGGATGAGTGAGCACAGGGGACTGTCGCTCCCTGGTCTGTCTCCACAGACTGGCATAACATCAGAAGCGTCTGTACAACTGAATCTTATTGGACTGACTAGTTCTGCGAATAATGAAACAAAAAAGAATACTCCACAGATGTGGGATGAACCTTTCCATTTAAACATACTCATAGTAATGTATTTCAAAGGCAAAATGGGATTATTTGCACAATATACCTGTTCTCGAGAAAATACTAGCGGTTTAAATCTGAAGACAGGAAGGACGGTTAATGTATTAATATAAGTGAAGGCAGATTAATTTTTTTTCACCCTAAAATAATTGGTTTCCAAATAACAGATGAAAATATCTTTATAACTTTGTCAAAAAAAAAAAAACAAAAAACAGATTCCATCAAAGTGTTCTGCAAAAACATCACTGCAACCCAACCCCACAGCCTGTTTCATCATCCGATCCAGCAGATTACAGTCCCAAGTCATTTAAAAGACACAATCACATATTCATTACAACTGACAAGGTTCTTTTTGCCCCCTTGTCATAATAAATATTTTCAAGCATGTACCACAACAGTGTATTTCAGGATCCCGTCTGGAATGAGATGTTCAAAGGCATCTGCAGCTTGTTACTGTCAATAATAACGTTACACAGAGAAATCCTGAAAGCACCATTACATAGTAATTGCAAGACTTGCTGACGGTCACCAGTGGTTTATGGAAACGTTTTTCTAAGGTGAAAAGGAAAGACTTAGTGTCATAACACTGGATTTTGGGTGGTTTTCCATCATATAATGCAAATACATATAATTAAGTTGGTTAGAGGAGTTCCACCATATCTGGCTTAAGAGTATATTATGAATCCAGTTTCCCTTAGCTCCTTCTGTGAAGAAGAGTGGGCTCCATCAGGGAGCAATTCAGGGCAGTAATCAAATATATATGTTCTGAATTGCTTTACAGAGAAGCCTCTGTCTGCACTGACCATAGAGGAAAAATAGGCTTCTAACACAAGAATCCCAGTTCTGTGACTGAAGTTAGAGAATGTGGATGCTCCTTCCCCTCAGAAATGCACATCTCTAAAATCAAAACACATTCTGAAATACGACTACTTATCCCTTTACTGGTGAAACTGAAGACACATGTTGGAAAGCTGCGCCTCTACATCACACCTCACCTTCCCTGAGGAAGAAACCAACCGGTGTCAGCAGGCGGCATCCCCCTCCTGATAACCAGTACCAGCGGGACCCGCCACCACGGCGGGTACCCAGCTCTGCCTGCGACACCGAGTAACTCACAGCACCGGTTCACTCGCTCACTTGGGAGCCAGGATGGCAGCGGTCACATCAAACCCCGCTTTCTCCTCCAAGCATGTAACCCACAACAAGTTCCCTACTGCAGACACCCGTCTCTCACCAGTAACATCAGCAGAAATGCCATTCTCGCCCTTTCTCAGACTTTCTTCCTGCAGGTGAACTCGTACAGCATTACAGTTTTCACTGTTCACATGCCAGGTTGGGTCCCAGTGCGGCAACCACGCAGTGATTTTAACCTCTGAGCGGGTTAGAAGAGAATCCTCCAGCCCCTGAGCCATCAATATCACTCCCAGGGGATGATGAGCACATTTCATGGAAAGCTCAGTCACCATCCTCACCAAATCCCAACCGCCCTGCTGACAGGAGTCTCCTGCACAACTGCAGCCCAGACACTGGGCTTACTCTGCTTTACTGGAAAAGCTTTGGCATAAACAAAGAGCACACCATCCCCTGTCCCAACAGTTCACACAAGTTCTACTTTCTATTTTTCCCACACTAATCCCACAGCGGCAACAGTAAAAGATGTTTCTGATGTAGGAACCCCCTCAGAGCTCTGTTCCACCAGCACTACACATCCCCACACCTGCGCTCTGTTCTTGCCAGAGCCATGCAACACTCGGGTTAAAGCAGCTTCACTCTTCTGCCGGGATGAACTGGTCTCCCTTCCTGAGGGGGCATAAGGAACTCAAAAACGTTTACAGTTTAGAAAAACCCCAAAGCTTTTTAAAATCAGTATTTCCAACAAATTTTCACAAATCGAAGAGAGTAACAGTGCAAACGTTTGTGTTACTGGAGGACTGATGTGTACCAGTGCAGCCACCCCCAAAACTAAGCGTCCCTGCTGCCTTCTCTAACCCAAGCGGTCAGATTTAAAAGCTCTGCGATTTCAAAGACACAGGTAAAAATCCTTGCTGAACCCTGGTTTCTGTGTATTGCTCCTGACATTTCACAGTGCCTCCAGACAACTACATACCGCCCCAGAGATCCGTCACAGCTACCCAGGGAGTCACTCCCTGTGTCCCACAGCAGACTGCTGGGCCAGTTCCCGTGACCAGAATCACGGCGACCTCCAGCACGAAAAACGAGTTGGACATTCAATCAGATGAGAGGATTGCTTTTTGCTCTGCAGACTGAGGTTGAGAAGGGGGAGGGAATCCCCGTTACTGGCAGGTTTAAGTAATCTGTACAGCCCCAGCTTCCCTCACTACTTTTTTTTTGTGACTACAGGATCTAAAAAGGTAGAATAATGGGGGGGGGGGGGGGGGGGGGGGAACCCTAAATCCGGCTACGACCCTCTCCCAAATTGTCTGTAAAATGAAACAAACAAAAAACCCACCCACCTATGCTCCATATCCACAACGTGCCTCCTTGAGGACTTCAGGTAGGCAAGGATTAAAAACACAGCCAGATCTTCAGGTGTGTAAATGGATACAGCCTGTGGGCTTAAACAAATCGATTCTCATCAGTCCAGCACCCTGAAGGAGTGCTCCTCCCTGCACTTTTAGAAGAGGCAACAGAAAAATAACCCTGGGGGAGGGAGGAAGACCATTCAAAAAAAAAAAAAAAAAAACAAAAGAAAACCACCACCCTCCAAAAAAAGAAACCACCGAAAACCACAAAAAAAATTAAAAAAAATAAAAAAAATTACTCAGGCTTTTTTCTTACTTACAACTGCGAGCTCCAGCTCTAACCAGGCCTAGTTACCTGCAGACCTGCATGCTGCAGTTAGTTCATGTTCATGTCTGAGCAGCTCCCCGCAGCCAGCACACACACAAAACTCTTCCAGGCTGACTCTCTGATGCTGGTGACAGAGCGAGCTCCCCAGGCAGCTCTTCTCTCAGCCAGAGACCGGACCGGAGCCTCTCTCCTCCGATTCTCAAAACTTACCAAAACTTAATAATTCCGTTTTAAGACTTCCCTTCCTTTGACAGATACTGCAAAAGCAACCGACAAATGCAGAAATACCTGGTGCAGATCAATACACACACACTCCAGCAGGACTGTAGGTAGCCAGTATTGTTTCCACGGGAAATCAGCACAAGCCGTTTCCACCGTGTTGTGTTTCCATCCCTCCACAGGGCAGGTGTCAGGTAAAAGCAGCGGGCTTTGTAGGAAACAGTCACGTTTTGCTGCCGGACAATGAAAAAGCCATACTGCAGTCCTCAGCCACAGCCCGTGTGAGTTCACATGACCCCGGCGATACCCTCTGCCCTGCAGCGCGGGGAGAACGGGGCAACAGCTCCGAGTGCGAGTGACCCCGGGTAACTAGTGACCGGCTACAGGGGTTCGATACAACCGCGTGTAAAACACACGGCTGCACCGCCCGTCCCCCCGGTGTTAACGGCCCTGCCGAAACACGGGAGAGGGAGGGGAGAGGGAGGGAGGGAGGCGAGGAAGAACCCGAAAAGCATCTCAGCTCCTCCCCTGCAGCTCCCAGGAGCGGGGCGGCCGCCGCGGTACCGGCTCCCCCCGGTGCCCCCCCAGCGCCGCGGCCCCGGGACCCCCGCGGGCACCGAGCCCCCCCCGCCCGCCGCCCCCCCGCGCCGGCCGCCCTCGCTCGTCCCCGCCGCTACCGGAGCGCGGCCCCCGGGGACCGGCGCGGAGCCGCGGCACCGGGAGCGCCCCGGCGCGACCCCCGCCGCCTCCCCTCAGCGCCCGGGAGCCGAGGCGGCCCCCCCCGCCCGGCCCGGCCGCCTTACCCGCCCGGGCTCCTCCAGCGCCGGCTCCGCTCGGTGCCCGCCGGCGGCGGACGGGGACGGGCCGGGAACACGCGGCGCCGCCGCCCCCATCGGGGGGTGTCGGTGTTTCCGCCCGGCGCGGGGGGATGATCCGTCCGGAGCGGCGCCGCCCCGGCCCGTCCGTCCGCCGGCCCGTCCGTCCGGCACGGTGCGTGTGTCCGTGTGCCCGTCCCCGTGTCCCGTCCCCACCCGGTGCGGGGTCCCGGGGCCGCCCCGCCGGGCTCAGCGGCAGCGCGGGGCCGCCGGCAGAAGCCGCTTCCCCGCCCTCCGCGGGCGAGAGGCGAACCGCGGGGGGGCCGAGTGTCCCGCGGGAGCTGGCCTGGCAGAGCTCAGCCTCCACAGGAACAAAGCATGCTCTTCACCCGGTCACACGACCGCTCGTCCTGAGACTGAGGGACCCAAAGAAATGTTCAGTAGGAGGCTTATACAGAGAAATGCAGGTCAGAATGGAGCCGGTCAGAGTTTTGAAGAACTTTGAGCAAAACCCACTTCCCCAAAATACAGCTACAGCTTCACAGCAACAGTGGGGTTCTGCTGAAATCCTGAGCGGGAATTGTGTGGAGGTGCAGGAGCAGTTGTGTCTGCGCCACACTCAGTGTGAAAGTGTCAGGGAACCGAATGCTTATAAATACCTCTGTACAAAAGCTGAGCTCTCCACAGGCGAGCTCGCCACACCTAATGATATTGAACTGTAACTCCGTCCGTCTGGCCAACACGTTCACCAGACTGTTCTCTGAGATGTAATAACCAAACCCAAAGGTGCTTCTGTTTCTCCTTGGGCCAGAGAATAAACCTAAACCAGCTAAAATGTTCTGCGGTCACGCAGGAAAGTTTGGCGTGTGCAGCACACTGCAACGGTGCTACATGGGGAGAAACAGATCTTTAGTAACCTGTCATCCCCATTTAAAAAGCAAAAAACTCTCAGGTGACGCTGCCTCAAGAATAACGTTCATTATCGAAAGTACCTGCCTTCACAGCCTGGGAATTCCAACCAAGGGCAGGCGGTGACCAGAGCGTTTCCCGGGAGCTGGTTCCCAGCCCCGCGGAGCATTTCAGGGAGTGCTGAGCTCTGTGTCAGGGCCCGTTCCAGTGCAGGCTGGGGGACTTGCCCTACGCAACATCACGGCTGTGCTCAGCCACTCTGTTAAGCCGAGACAGCCTTGACGTTTGAGGCAGAGGAATCTGTGTTTTGCTGAACCAGGGTTTTTCTAAAAGTCTTGCATGATTTTCAAACTCTGTCTCTCGCCCTCCTTCTTTCTTCTATCCAGCAGAAGATTCCCAGATCTCCCTAACGGTTAACTCCGGCTCCAGCACATCTGTCAGCTCTCCTGCCTGCTCTTGCCCTAAAGGTGAGCTCCTGTCACCAAGCGGCGTTTCCAGACTGGCTCCCAGTGATGTCCCGGTGCAGGCAGCGAGGCTTTGATCAGCTGTGACACAGCAGACAAAACCAGCCAGCAGCTGGGGGTTGCATGGAGTAACGGCAGCTTTTCCAACACTAAATTGCATTCTAGTGAATTGGGGGCGAGACAAGACCCCGACACTGTAATAACGTTCATCAGGGAGCAATCCCTGTTCTAAAGCCGTTTGCTGACGGACACCCCGGCAGAGCTGCGGGAGCTGCGGGGGGAGGAACACTGGCGGGCACCGTGCCCTGGGCCTGCCCCAGCACACGGCACCCGGCTCTCTGCTCCCACCCGCTGCCTGCGGGTAAGGCCTGGGTGGCTCCAGCAGAAAGCCTCTGGCTATGGCAGGGCATCTCACCAAAACCTGTGTTAGGATTTGCGAGCACAGCGAAACCTCCAGAGGAAGTTCCAGGTTCAGAGAGGTGTGGGTTCACCAGGAACAAGACACTCTCAGTGACTGAGAAATAAATGTCTGAGCGTCACCACGGCTGACATCTGATTCCCTTGCACCGCCTGGCTGCTCTTTCCACTCCCTCACCTTGTGTTCAGTCCTTGTTGCCTGATTAATGATTTCACATCACCCTCCATGCTTGATGCTGCCTCCTTCCTAATAAATAAGAGGGATGTGGTTTTTTTCACACTTTTATCCCTTGTTTCCCCCCCATCAGTGTGAATCCATCACAGGGTGGGCACAGGGGAAGCTGAGGCATGTGAGATCAAATCAGTCTCAACAGGCACGTCCCCCAGGGCTGAGCGTGATCCCCACGGAACCTGCTCCAAGGCCTCAGCCCTTGGCCACACAAACGTCTCCGTATCCTGAGAGGAGCCTTTGGCGCAGAGCAGTAAGTGCCAGTCTGCCTGATCCAGCAGACCGGACACCCAGGAGCTGTCTGCGTGACTGACCCAGCCCCACTGAATCTGGGGCTGGCTGTGGCTATGAACAGCCCTTCTGCGGTAAAACAGCTTCACCTCTGTTCTGCAGGAGCATTTTGTGAGCCTCAAAGGAGCCGGTTCTGGGGGGACAGACGAGTACGGCGAGAGTGACTGACGACCGCGGGCGGGGAGAGTGACCTGACCTCAGCGCGGGGGGGCTCGGGGGCAGCTCAGCTTGTTAAAAGAGATGAATCTTATCATGCCAACACTGAAATCTCACGGGAAGCTGAAGCCCACTTTAGTTAGTCATAAAAGAATAGTAATCTGAAGCTGTTTTTAAATCAGTGTTCATGGGTTTTGTCCCTTTCTTTTAAACAGGCTGTAAAGTGATTTATAGCCCCTGTCACCGGCTGCCTTGGTGCCAGGGGCACAAATGGTGCCACTTTTTAGGAATATAACCACCTGCACTACTGAGGCCAGAAAGAACAATTACAATAAGAAATACAGAATTTCTAGTCATTCAAAAGGATAAGTGCTCCTTACACTCTCAAAATTTAGTTTATTAAACCGAACAAAGACAGGTTATTTGACGTGAATTTACCTTTAATGAAAAATCTCCAGTTTTGCATCAGAAAAGGATCAATGCCCAGGCCCTTGCTCTTCTCATTGTCTGGTCTGTTCAAACACCTCAGTTCACCTGTTTTGCCTTCGCTATTTCTTTTCAAAGAGTTAACACAGATATTGCCATGGTTCACTGCTGGAAACTGTGATGCCAGTGAATGTACGATTGCCACAGAAGGGCAGCAAAAAGATTTCTCTGTAACAAGCCAGCTGTGTCAATACGTTTTTTTAGCCGGTCCGAAGTTAAGCACTGTCAGTACGCACACCTCCTGCCTTACTGATGTCGGCACAATCAAAATAGTGAACATCTCATCAGCTCTACTATTCGTATAAAGGAGCTTAGTGGTAGAGTTTGTTTAAATTTCCATACAGAAATGTGCTATAACTGGAGAGTGCAGTTTTCTGTAAGCCTTAAGTGTAAACTGTCTCGGTCCCAGCCTGGCCGGCAGCTCCTCCCTGCCCCTTCCCGGGGGGTTTGGGGTCCTCGTGCTGCGGCGGTGAGGTGATGCCGGGCTGCGGAGCGGAGCGGGGTGGGAGGCGAGGGAGAGGCTGGGAACGGCTTTGCAGCGAGCCCTGTCCCCGCGGAGGGGACGCTGCCGCGTGCAGGACGAAGGCCTTGGGCCCTGGCGGGGGTGTGTGCCCGTGCCCCCCCTGGCCCCCCAGGGTCTGTCCTGGTGCCGGGGGCTCCGTGCTGCTTTCTGCGTGGGGCCGTGTCCGTGAGTCCTGCAGGGAGCCGTCTGTCCCGGCTGCCCCGCCAAAGGGCTGCTTGCCCTGAGGAAGGGGCCGGGGGAGTCGCCCCCCCCCCCATTGCCTGCCTCACTGGTGGTGACTCAGCCCGGGGGGGCTGGGTGCCCTTCGGGGCTCGCCGGCTCTGATTTGGGGCTCAGCGGGGCTGTTGCACCCTTGGGTGCCATCTCGTGGTGCCCCCTGCGCTGCCTCCCCCTCCCACACAGGCCCAGAGAGGTTTTGTAGAAAACAGATTTTAATGAGAAAAACCAACAGAAAAGGTCCTACCCAAATGACTCTGATCCCACTCCCCCCCCCCCAAATACAACAACATTCCCACCCCACCCCGCAAATACACCACCCTCAATGCCCCACCCCAAAGTAAAACAATAGTCCCCCCCAAATACCCCCCCTTGTCGCCCACCACCCCGCTCCCCACATCACTCTCTGCTCCCCCCTGGCCCCCCCGGGCCTGGCTGCCAGCGCCCTGTGCTTGCTGGGGGGCGGTGACAGGGTGCTCTGCCCCTGCTCCAGCCCCGCTCCTCTGGCACGGCCGGCTGGGACGGGGCAGCTCCAGCCCCGCATCCCCCCGCGGCTCCTGGGCCTCCAGCCCCACCACAAAGTCCTCGAGGCTCAGGATGGCGCTGGCGGTGTCGGGGACGCTGCAGTCGGGGCTGAGCAGCTCCTCGGGCAGCGAGAGCCAGGCCAAGTCACAGGGGGGGTGGCTGCGCCGGTGTCCCCAGGGTCCCCAGGCGTGGGGCTGCTGCTGGGATGGTCCTGGCTGAGTCCCACCGCATCCAGGGAGCACTCAAAGAGCCTGAGGGCCCCTTGGAGCAGCATCGCCTCGGTCACGACCAGGTCTTCTGCCGTGTCACCAGGGCCTTGGTCGTGGGGGTCAGCACCGGGCCTGGGGGGGGCGTCGCTGCCTGGGACGATGTCACTGCCCAGGGGTGCCCCCGTTGAGGTGGCCGTGCTGGAGGTGTTGGTGGGAGCAGACGGCCCCTCCTTGTGCCCGTAGCCGGAGACGTTTCTCGGCAGCACCAGTGGGGCTGTGGCCACCGCTCCCTGCTGGTCTTCGGGGGGTGCCAGGTGTTGCAGTGGCTCTGGGGTGTTCCCAGGGCTGCCCAGTCCCCGGGGCCCCCCAGGGCAGCACCCGGCAGAGCAGTGGTGCCGTGGCCGAGAGTGGAGGTGGACGGTACTGGCACGTCGGTCCACTCACAGCAGAAGACTTGGGGGTCAAAGTAGCAGCTGCACAGAGCACTCAGCAGCCCTGTGTGGGTAAGAGGGAGCAGTGCTGGGCAAGGGGCATCCTCTGGGGGCACCCACCACCCACCGAGATGGCCTCCATCCCCCAGATCTGCGCCAGGCATGTGGGGAGCTCGTGGCTGGGACGATGCCCACGGGGTGAGCTGCTGTGCCAAAGGGACGGGGTCACAAATCGGGGAGGAGTCTGGCTTCTCCGAGGTGAAAAGCGGAGAGATGGCACCAATATGTGGTAAATTCTCTGGCAGTGGGCTGTACTGGGCACACATCAGCCAGGCGAGGGCAGGGACACTCACCCGGGCTTGCCAAACCCCCCTGCCTGGGGAGGGGACACGGGAATGATGGGGACGCTGGGATGCCCGTGGTTGGGGCGCTGAAAGTGCCAAGGTGCCAGGGTGCCAGAGCAGAGAAGGGTGCCATACCTGCTGGGGGGGCCTGGGGGGTGTGGGGTGCCCCCCCCCGCCGGGGGTGCCCAGGCTGCGGGGAAGGGCTGCTCCTGCCCGGGCAGTGGGCACAGGTTGGCTGAGCCTGGAAGAGAGACGGGAGCTCTGGCCAGCGCTCAGCTCCGCTCTTGCCCCCAAGAGCGTCCCTGGGCTGCAGGGGTTGGGGTCGGGGTCAGTCCCTACCTTGGGGGGGGGAGAGGATTTTGGGGAGCAGAGACAGACGCAGGAACCAGGTCCTCGGGGGGGCCCAGGAGCCACAGAGGAACACCCACCCTGGTGGCAGCGCCATGGTTTGTGGTGGCTGTTGGTTGCTCAGGACTCTCTGGGGTGTCCTGGGATGGAATGTTGGGGCTCCCCATGTTACGCCCCGCTCCCAGCAACCTCCCCAGCTCCTCCAGGGGAGGGAAAGGTTTAAAAGGGGCCTGTGGGTGCAGGTGCCTTAGGCTGGAAACCTTGGTCCAGTGCCAGAGCTGGGACAGCCTGGGGATCAGGGGGGTTGGTGGCAGGAGCGCCCGCCTGTAGTGCTGGGATGGAGGGGGCAGGAGGGGCAGGTAGGGCAGGCGAGGGGAGGGAGAGGTGTGATGGTGCAGGGCTGACAGTCAGCAAGGACGTGGTTGGGAGCCTCGGGGTGAGGAGGAGGGGGATGGAAAACAAAGCAGATGTCCCAGTGGGTGTCTACTGCCGCTGTCCCAGCAGGACACCCTTCATCTGGGGGCAGTGGGAGAAATCTCTGGAGCACTGACCCTGGTCCTTGTGGCAGCTGCCACCTCCCCAGTAACACCCGCTGGGAATCCCATCCTGCCGGGACAAGCAGGGCTGAAACAGTCCTGAGCTCTGTGGGGAGAACTTCTTGTCACAAGGACTCGGGGAGCCAACTAGGAGAGACGCCCCCCGAGACTGGCTTGGAGTGAGTGGAGAAGGGCTGGTGGGACATGGGTGGGAGGGGACTGTCTTGGCCAGAGTGACGACAGAATTGTTGAGTTGAAGCTGGTCACTGGAAGGAGGAGAAAGGGCAGCAGAGTTGCTCCTGTGGATTTTGAGAGAGCAAACGTTGCGCTCCTCGGGGAGGTGCTTAGCAGAGCCCCTGGCAACCTGCAGGTGAGGCCTCAGGAGCCGGCGAGTGCTGCTCAGAGTTGCAGAAGCACCTCTGGGGAGCTCGGGAGCAGGCAGCTGCCCTGTGTCAGGCGTCAAGCGAGGGGGCAGAAGGGGCTTGGCTGAGCAGGGACCTGCTCGCTGAGCTGCAGAGCAAAAGGAATTGCACCCTCTCTGGGAGCAAGGTCAGGCTTGGCAGGAAGGGGCAGAGCCGTGGCTCGCACACGCAGGGAGGAGAGAGGAGAGGCCAAAGCTCAGTTAGAGTTGGGAGCGGCCAGTGATGTGTCTGACAAGAAGAAGGGATTTTTAAGTAGATTGTAGCCAGAGGAGCTCTGAAGAAAACATCAGACTGACACTTGTTGAGGATGGTCACCTGACAGAGAGGTGTGGGGGAGACATCGGCCTGTCAGCTCTGTGCAGCCCCTGAGCAGCAGCGGGGCTTTGATGAGAAACAGGCCTTGGGAGAGAGATCAGAAACTGCTGAGTTGTGCCGAGGTGTCAGGGAAAAACAAGGGACAGCTGCCACCCCGAGCTGTGGGACAGTGCTGAACTGTGAGAAGTTACCGCTGCGTGAACAGCGCCTGAGCGCGCAGAGGATCGGTCTGCACAGCGTGTGAGAGTGCTCTGGTGCTGACAGGAGAGAAGGTTGAGAGCTGCCTAATTGCCGATTGCTAATTCTGAAGTAAGAGCTTTGGCGAGAGCATAAGTAGGTACTATTGTAAGAATAAACAGCCCCTGTCTTGAAAAAAAAAAAAAAGAAGAGAACACTCTGACTCGTTATTTTGGCCGCCACACCCGTGCTTTTTAATAAACAATTTAAACTGCTCTTTGTCTCCAGGAGAAACTCTCCAAATGAGTTATGTTTAACATGTTTAATGAACCCTTTAACATCATGAGCACTGTTCCCCACCAGTGTGGGTTAGTCCCACTTTCCAGGAGGAGAACAAGAAAAAAGTCAGTGGGCTGATCATGGTCCACCTGAGTTTCCTCAGTGGCATTCCTAGGCAAGAATCAGGGAAAACTGATCTTCTTCTTAGCATTTGTATGAATGGAAAAAAAAAAAAATCCACCCGAGAGTGTACACTGGAGAACAGAGGGCACCAGGAGTTTCACACGGCGTTGGCCTGGCCGCGCTGCAGGGGGCACCCAGCTGGCTGCCCAGAGGCTTTGGCGCGGGTAAGGGCAGGGGCTCTGCCCTGGGTCACCTGCTGGGCTTTTGCCTTGTCTCAGGTCGCCTTTTCAGAGCAGTGCAGACACAGACATGAAATCGGAAAGGACTGCCACGGTTCCATAGCTCCTTTCAGCGCTGTGTCATTTCCCCTGGTAGCCTGGCATTCCCCTGGGCTGAGATACACGCTTTCCTTTGCCCAGGGTCAGTGGGTATCATTAGGGGTGAAATGAAAAGTCTGCATCGAAGGCTGAAGAGAAGACACAGCTGAATTTTTGCTCAAATTCCCCGAAAGTTACCAACCGTCACCAGATCTCTGGCCAGGACGCTACAGCTGTTCTGACACTATCCAGGCTCAGAAAAACACAGCTACGAGTCTTACTTTTTGGGGGGTTTTTTGACTCCTTTAGGTTCTTGCCTAAGGTAAATCCTGCAGGAATAAGGATTGGGGCCCGTAACAGCCTGAGGCTTTCTCAAAAACCCCAACTGAGACTTCCTTATTCTGCAAATCTGCCTGATTCTGCAGAGCATCTCGATTTCAGGCCTGATTCATTTATTGAACACTCACAGATCAGCCAAAGGCCAGGGCAGTGTGTGTCCTGGGAATGTGTTGGTGCATCTACCCTTGGCTTGCCACAACATTATCTAATTATCTACATTAATGCAAGCTGCCTTGGAACACAAAACCCCTTAATAAAGCAAACTGTGGTAAAGAAACACTGAAACGAAAACAGCAGGAGATGGCTGCCCAAGCTGGGTGAGCTTGAGATGCAAAGGGATAACAAAACAATCATAATCGCATACCTGAATGGTTTTCATACATCCATGTATCAAGGAATGAAGTCACCTGTAGTTGTAGCCCCAGGAACTGAGACAGAGTGTGTCTTTTTGTTTTAAATCAGGTTTTTGCTAGTTTCCTTGCAGAAAGCCTTGCAAAGCTGCTGTGAGCCCTCCAACTGCAAGTGCTACCAGCCACTCGATGTCCCAGAGCTGCGCTCAAACCTGCAGCCCCCCCACTGCAGACAGAGGAGAGGCAAACCCAGTGGGGCAGGAGAGAGCAGAGCTTTTAGCAGATGTGATGGTTTGACTCTGGCTAAATGCCAGGTATCCACCCAGTCGCTCTATCACTTCCCCCCCCTTCCCTTTGTTTTCTCAACAGGGTAAAGAGGGGAAAGAAGATAAACTAACGCTTGTGGGTGAAACAAAAGCAGTTTTAATATAAGCAAAGCAAAGCAAAAGTCCGCACACAGAAGCAAAAGCAAACAGATTTATTCTCTCCTTGCCATGGACAGGCGCTGTCGGGCCTTCTCGGGAAGCAGGGCTCCAATACGCGGAGTGGTTGCCTCGGAGGACCGAGGGTGACCCCACCCCCTCGCTCCTTTCTCCCAGCTTTATACTGAGCAGACGTCACATGGTGGAATATCCCTTGGGTCGGTTCGGGTCAGCTGTCCTGGCTGTGTCCCCTCCCGAGATCTTGCCCACCCCGTCCCACTGGGGGAAATGTCCGAAAGAGCCTTGGTGCTGTGTGAGCACTGCTCAGCAGCAGCCACAACACCAGGGTGCTGCCAACACCCTGCCAGCTCCCAGCATAAACCACAGCACCGTGAGGGCTGCTGTAGGGGAAAACCGATTCCAGCTCAGCCAGACCCAGTACACAGAATAACAGATTTGGCTGGAAAACACAGGTGAGCTTTTCAGCACATGTGTCCTTCTTTAGGCCATGTGGTATTGTGGCCGTGATGGTGTGAGGAAATAAGGAATCTGGACAGATGGATCTGAAGAAGAGCTTCTACATCTCAAAGCCGGTCTTGCTTCGTTTATTATTAATATACCTTAAACCAGAGCACAGCAACACTACAACAGGAAAGCAAGGTGATAAGGAAAGCCAAATCTCATCACTAATAAGCACCTGGAAATAACATTATGGAAGAGTCGGAAGACAAGTACTTGCTCTTGCCAAGGAGGTGTAAGCACGTGATCTGCCTCTGGTGGGTCATACAAAGCTTCAATGTCAAGTTGCTTTTCTTCTCCTGTTCCTCATTTGTTGTTTAGTGGCTTTGCTCAGCAAGTTGCAGTGATGCAAGTTTCTGTACACACATACACTGTTCCGTGCCCACTGTTTCTCCCTTCATTTAATTGCTTTGCCATAACGTTCAGGTTTTGTGATCCTGCACGCAACTCAGGAGAAAGCTGTGAACAGCTCACTAAGAGGAAAGAAACAGAAAATGGCTCAAGCATGGCTTGTGATCCTTCCACACAGAAGTGGTTTTGAAACAAACACCTTTCCAATGTCCTGCTCCCCACAGGGCCTTCCTCAGGCCACCTTTGCCCTCCTCTACATCTCCCATTCTTGGCTAGCTCTTCTCATCTGAAAAATCTTTATGATGATCAACCATCTCTCTGCTTGCATGAAGCTTTCTCCTGTGCTGGAGCATTGTATTAGGGCTCCCATATTTCTCGTCTCCATTTTTTCTTGCACATGGGCTGTGCCGTTGCACGATACATCTGATGCAACCCAGGCAAAATGGTTTGGACAGACGTGCACCGTGCGTCAGCACTGGGTGAGCACACACCTCCTTCCTCCCCGGGGTCTGCCAGACAGGCTGCACGTGTGCCCTGGGGCTGCTCTGAACGCACCTCTAACACATGATTGGGATGTTGGGGAGCTCAGAAACACTGGGGAAAAAAAGCCTCAAAAGCCCACTGCTGCATTTCCTGCTCTAAGTACACTCCTACACGTAAACACTGATTTTTTTCCCAATTATTAGGGAAACCAAGAGGGCTGTGGTTCTGTGACATACCCAAACCTGCCTCATTACTGGATCTTCTGGACCCAGTTGCCACCCAGTTGTTATTTGTCAGAGCAATAACTCAGTAACACGTACCAGGAACCAGCCAACATGTCCAATAAGGGAACAGAAGCAATCTAATGTGATTCATGATCAGTCACAACTAAGCAACAAAACTAATTTTTTGGCGTTCATTCCTGGGATTAAGGATTCAAGAAAAAATTATATTCTTGTTTAGATTAGGAGAAAGTAGAGGAGTCTGAAACCTACTCACAGGCAGAAAGGAAGGCAAATGAATCCAGGACATCATTTTCTATAAGTGGCCCCACTGCACTGCTGGACAAGGAAGGAAAAAAGGTTGTGTCCTGGCACCGTGGCCTCCCAGCAGCCTGGGGTCCCGAGACCCCCGGGCCCTGCTCACCCTGGGGGGAGATGGGAGGAGGAGCAGAGCCGAAACTGCCTCCTCCAGCCCCTGACATTTAAGGCACACACTCTGTCTCTGTTTTGTGGTTAAACACTGCTGGGTGATAAAGCCTTCCCTGGCTTGGCAAAGCGCTGCTCACAGTCATGTCCGTACCCCAGGCAGGGGAGGCTGGCGGGGAAGCACATCGAAACAGTGATGTGGGACAGGCTTCCGGAGCGGGGGGACGCGTGGGGGGCAGCCAGCACCCCAGCAAGGGCCTATAGACTCGGCCTGAAGGCGCCAAGATGTGTCCAGAGCCGTGCTGAGGACAGGACGGGTCTGTGAGAGACGCCCGGGGCCAGAAGCACCTCGGAGGATCAGGGGAGGTGCTGACCCACCCTGCAAGGCAGGGACAGCCCCTCGCTTCTGCCACCCTGCTGCTTGCCCGCCTGTGAGCCCTGCCCGGGGCCAGCTGGGTTTTCCTCCCCTCCCAGAGCAGCAGGAAGGTGCTGCCGTTGGGAGCATCTTTCACTCCCCTTCCCCGGGGACCCCGGGGCTGGGATCAGCCGGCAGTGCCCCCCCCACCTCTGCAGTGAATGCACCCACTGGCCTTTCCTCCCCCCACCCCAAGAGCCATCGACCACTGGTGGGAGTCACTGCGGCCACATCCCAGGGCGAGAGGGGCTGGGGGAGCTGGGGCGAGCGGGGAGGGAGGGGGAATTCCAGTAGGAAAATGCCAGCGGAGCTGGAGGACGGCAGCACCAGGGGGTGACCCATGCCAGAGCATCTCGAGAAGGATGTGTCCCATGGGCAGAGAGTTCCTGGAGGACTGTCCCTCAGAGGGATGCCTCGTGGAGCAGGGCACTGCTTCCCGCCCCGGGGAGGAAAGAGCAGCGCCCTGACACAACGTGGCCATTGCCTTCCCCCTGCCGTGACACTGGGACGAGGACACAGAGATACCAGGAACAAACCTGAGCCTGGGAAGAAGGGAGGGCCAGGACGAGGTGTTTCGAGCTGTGGTAACGCTTCTCGCTGTCCAACTCTTTTATGTGTTGGGTTTGTTAGTGTTTGAATTCAAGTGATGTTTTTTTCTTCTCTTCCCCTAATGGATCCATCTTTTCCCTGTGACTGTAACGGACGAGTCACCCCTCTCTGTCCTTCTCTCGATTCTTGAGCCTTTTGATTCATTTTCTCCTTCCCAGAGCTGCGGGGAAGAGGCAAGCGAAGGGCTGCGTGGTGCTCAGTCGCCCTCTGCTCAAAGCAGGAGAGCTGGCTGGCAGCAGGGTGCTGAAAGAGCAGGACTCCCTGCGAGGGAGTGGGGTTTCCCTTGGCGTGAGAAGCAGAAACAGCCCCGGCTTAGTCCTGCAGCCATCCTGGGCTGGGAGCGCTCAGGGGCCCCCCTCGGGCAGCAGAGCTGGGCTGGGGGATGGACCCACAGCCGGGCTGAGGCCCCGCCATGCAACCGCTCAGGGATGGGTGCCGGAGCAGGTGGGAACCAGGGATCTGCTCGTGGCGCAGCTCTGCAGACTCCTTGAAGAACCAGTGACGGCGGCAGGACCGTGCCCCACGCCCTGTTCAGTCAGTTCTATAGTTCAACCATTCACTTCTATATTTCAGCACAGAAGTGTGTTTAATTCATCTTGAAATCCCCCAGGTGCAGCCCCTTAAGGTGTTCTCACCCCCCTGCACAGCCGGCACTGCAGCTCTGGTGTCAGAGCCGTGGGATGTCATGGCCCGTGTTCCAGCTGCGAGTGCCGGTGCCCGGCAGCGAGCACAGACCAAGCAGCCTCTGCCCTGCCAGCAGCCCCTCTGCCTGCGCCCAGCCCAGCCCTTGTCCCTGCTCCTGGCACCTCACAGGCACATCCCAGCCCTTGTCCCTGCTCCCGGCGCCTCACAGGCACATCCCAGCCCTTGTCCCTGCTCCTGGCGCCTCACAGGCACATCCCAGCCCTTGTCCCTGCTCCCGGCGCCTCACAGGCACATCCCAGCCCTTGTCCCTGCTCCTGGCGCCTCACAGGCACATCCCAGCCCTTGTCCCCGCTCCCGGCGCCTCACAGGCACATCCCAGCCCTTGTCCCTGCTCCCGGCGCCTCACAGGCACATCCCAGCCCTTGTCC
Organism: Athene noctua; assembly: GCF_965140245.1. Lineage (NCBI taxonomy): Eukaryota > Metazoa > Chordata > Aves > Strigiformes > Strigidae > Athene > Athene noctua. The sequence goes on from NW_027437723.1 coordinate 136,703, forward strand.
CCGCTCCCGGCGCCTCACAGGCACATCCCAGCCCTTGTCTCTGCTCCCGGTGCCTCACAGGCACATCCCAGCCCTTGTCCCTGCTCCCGGCGCCTCACAGGCACATCCCAGCCCTTGTCCCCGCTCCCGGCGCCTCATCCCTGCCCAGGTGCTGCCATCCTGGTGGCACTTGAAGCAGCAGAGGACCCCTGTGCTGCACAGAGGTGGGCACCCTGCCACTGCCCAGGGGGGCTGGAGCAGGCAGTGCAGGGGGGTGCAGGTGGGGACCCCGCTCTGGGGAGCTCGGGGGGCCGGGAGCTTGGCTCGTGCTCTGCAGCCAACCCAGCAAGGCCCCGGGCTGGGAGAAGCCCTTCTGGGCCGCTCATGCCCTGCTTAAATCGAGCATCCCTGCCTGGGGGGACACATCCTCGGGGGAGCCTCGGGGGAGTCCAGGGCACCTGGTTAATAGACAGGTTAATAAATATGATATTACTATATCAAAATCATTCTGGGACCCACCTAGCAATTAGATATCTAAAGCACCCTCTTTCCCACCACCAGCAGGAGAGAGTGACGGGTATTGTGCACCCTGAGAGCTGGAAGGAGAAGCTGGCTGCCTTTCCGGATGGTCCTGTCAGCCTCACGCCTACAGATTCCCTTTTAACTGAGACAAGGAGAGACAGTGAATGAGGTCACAGGAGGGATTCAGGAGGGAACGTGTTCACATCTACTCCTCTGAAGTAGACTTACCCCAGAGTAAACAAAGAAACTAATTCTGAGCATTTCACTTTAAAGTTGGCCTTTCTATGGTTTTGTTCTCAATCCACTTCCCAGTACCTAGAACAACATTTTTAAAGGAAATAGTCTGAAAATGCCTGAGCAAGATACTTGAGCAGTTTCCAATTCTGATCACTCTGGGTATACAGAAGGTGTATGAACGTGGACTCATTCTTACAACAGCTTGCAGTTTCCATGGGTCAGGAACGACCACTGAAAGACTAAAGCCAATGACATCGTGGAATTCCTGCTTTCCAACCTGAAACTACCCCTCGTTAATCTGCCGTGATGGGGATTGCGCTGATGCAATTGGACCCGATATGGCTGTGTTTGGGGTGATTTTGGGGAATATAAAGCATGTTTGGGGTGGTTTAGTACGTTTAGGGTGATATGGGCGATACGGGGCGATATGGGGAAGTTTTGGGCATTGGGGAGGTTTGGGGTGATTTGTCAGGATACCTGTGGTTTGGGGTTATATGGATAATATGGGGTCATATGGGTGTGTTTTGGGATTATTTGGGGGATTGTGGATTTTTTGGGTGATATGTGGGATATGGGGCTATATAGATGATTTGGGGAGATATGGGGTGATTTGGGTTGATTTGAGAGGGTATGGGGTGTGCGGGGATATGGGGGTGATTTGGGAGGATCTGGGGGTTTTGGGAGAGATTTGGTGGGGTATGGTGGAGTTTGGTGAGGACATGGGGGTGTGATTTGGAGAGATATAGGGGCTTTGGGGTAATATGGGGATATAAGGGGTATTTTGAAATTTTAGGGGTAGGTTTTGGGGTGATTTGGGGGATATATTTGGTGATATGAGGAGGTTTTGGGTGTATAGTGTGTTTGTGGGTGATATGGGGGTGTTTGATGGGATATGGAGGGTTTTTATGGTGGTTTGGGGGTTTATGGAGGATTTTGGGGTGATATGGGGAAGGTCTGGATGATTTGGGGGGCTGGGCGATATGGGGTTGTGATTTGGGGCATATCAGTGTATTTGGGGCCCTTCGGCGCCATCACCTATCGGGGGCTAACTGGACTGGGTCGGCTGGGCGGCAAGCAGGCCAAGCGCCCTGCGCCGGACTGGGGCCCCAGGGCACAAGAGATCCCCTTGCGGGACAACATCCCACCCAAGAGGAGGAAGATGGTGGAGCAACGGGTGGGAAAACACTCAAAAACCCCGTGGGAGGTGAAGCCGGACAGGGACGGCGTGGCGATGGGCAGCAGCAGGCAGCAGGCGGGCAGCAGCAAGCGGAGAGCACCCGATGGCAACAACATGCCCGCCAAGCGAGCCAGAACCCTGAGGGATGCCACGGGGCAGAGTGCCGCCCGCCCCCCGACCCCTTCCGACAGGCGGGCAGAGAAGGTGTGGAGCCGGATCCCCGCCACACGCAGCCTGCGCCCGCCCGCTCCAGCCCCAGCCCCAGCTCTCTCCCGGCTCTCTCTTTCTTGGCTCATTAAAGGTTCGATGTTTGTTTCACCGCGCCTCTGCCTGGGCTCATCCCTGCAGCGGGAGGCGGGGGGCCAATGCAGCCCCTGACCCGTGTGTCGATCTGACCCTCCACCTCTTCACCCACTGTGTGAGGAACCCCCCATGATGCTGGGTGGAGATGTTTAATCAGAACATTAGTTCCCAGACTCGTGTTAAACGAACTAGAATGAGCTCTCAAAAATCCATCTGCTCCCAAGGAAGCAGGAAAAATCTTCTTTAGCTTTGAGAGCAGGACAAAGCTGTCTGGGACTCGACACGCTCACGCTGCAGCAAGGAGGGGTCTGTACAGGGATTCAACCCCCCTGTTGCGCCAATGTTACAAATCTCAACAAACCAAACACGATGTCCCGTGCCATTTCCAAACATTTAAAAACGTTACATCAAATGGCCATAGCTCCTGGTGGATTTTCACTTTCTGGCATATTTAGGTGGACACCACCCTTAAATTTTGCTCTGGTTTGAGCCCAGAGGGCAACTTTGCACTACGCAGCCACTCACTCACCCCTTCCCCCCCGTGCTGGGAAGGAGAAATGAAGCAAAAAGCTCAGGAATGGAGATAGTGACAGAGAGGGGTGGCTCACCCATTACAGTCAGGGGCAAAAGACAGACTTGTTAGGGGAAGAAAACAAGACTATCGCTTCACTTCAAACACTAACAACAAAAACAACACTTAACAGATGCAGTGGGACAGTGAAAAGCGTTACGTTACCACACCTTAGAAACCCCTCGCCCCACACCTCCCTTCCTTCTGGGGTCAGTTCCCTGGATAACGTCCTTGGCTCCATGGGGTTCCCCTTCTGCTCACCCTGTCCTGGGTGGGAGAAGGCAGCTCTGCTACAATACCAAGCACCCAGATCGTCCTGGGGGATGCATTTCACATGGGGGACCCTCTGAAACCATTGGAGATGTGAAGTTTTATTCCCCAGGAAAGGGCTCTGGCACCAAATTCTGTAATGATGCGACACCAAAGGTAAGTAACTTTCCCCAGGTCTCACTAAGCAGGCACTCCTGGTTTCCAATTTCCTTCCACTGAACTATACAAAAACTCTACAACAACAAATTGCATGTGCCTGGGACCATTCCCTGGAATGGAGGCCAACTAGCACGATTACCCTTGTCCATTTTGTTATACAAAATTTGGTTGCAGAATGCCCAATAATGCCCGCTGGGAAATCCCCTGGCCCATCCCTGCTCGTGAGTGCTGCCAAGGAACTGGTTGAGCTTTTCCGCTGACATGGGCCAAACCTGTACCTGTAAACATTCAAAAATTTAGCACCACAGATGGCCGAGCACCACTTCAGCGCAACACTCACTGCTGCTGTTTGATTCAATAGCACGGGTACTGCCAAAAGTTCTCCCTCAGACAGCATCTCGTGCTAACACACAGGGTAAGTTTCTTCAACACTCTCTTAGAACAGCAGGAAAGAGACCAAGCTCCTCCACTACGTCAAGGATAGCAGAGTGGCTCATTACCTTAAAAATGCAGCCTAAAGAGCCACTGGTCCTGCTGCCTCTCCTGATCCATCACATTTTCATCACCACCTTCAGATGCCTGGTGCTCAGCACGGCCAGTGAAGGATGAGGGAACACAGGACCATGACAACAGTAACCAGAGCAGGGTATTAGATACCTGACAGCAGAGCTCTGAAACAGAAGGCCCAGACAGCAAGGCACTGCTGTGCACAAGCTTTCACAGTGCAGACGCAGGATAGACAGGGGAAGAATCTGCTGCCCAGCCCTGGAAAACCCAGTCCCCTCAGCCGCAGCACTGCTGACCCCTGCAAAGCTTCCTTCCTCAAGTTCTAAGGACAGAGGAGCATCCCCTGGGTGCAGATGCAGCCACCTCTGAGTACTGCCATTCTCAGGGGTTGCATTGCTCATACTCATCAGCAACTTATAAAGCAAGATTTCAGTTAACTGTCCTAAAACCTAAATCCCCAACAGGAATCGCCTCAAAAGGTCGATCACAGACGAGCCGGCTCCACCTGCTGCATCGCCTCCCCTGGCCACCACACACAGAGCTCAAGCCCTCCCCGGCCTGTCCCAGCCAGCGCCCAGGAAGGTGCTGTCAGACCTCTCCGCTCCCTGACACCCCCGGCCAGCTCCCCGGCACAGGGCACACGCCGGCTGCAGGCCGCCAGCCAGCCTCGGCACAGGGAGTCACTTCAGGAAAACCCACGTTTTCCCCAAAGACCAGGTTCTGCTCCGAGCCCGAGCTACCGCCGCGAGCCCACAGCACCCGGCCTCTGCGCAGCACCCGAGGGTGCGAACCCCGACCCGGAGCAGACGCCAGCCCTGTCCCACCTGCTCCACACGGCATCCCTGCAGCCACAGGCACCTCCTGAAAGGGGAACCTGCCAGAGCCCTTGTTAAATGTGTTCCACAAAGACCAGGCAGTTACAGAAAACAGATGTCACAGGGAGAAAAGCAGGCAAAAGGAGGAGGAGGAGGAAGTCGGTCTGCCTGGCTCCATGAAATGGGGATGAGAACAAGCAGAGGTGCAGGGCAAAGCAGAACCCAACAGGAGCTGGAAGGTGACGGGAAGAAAAAACAGGCAAGATGAACTACACAGGTGTTCTGGACAGGAGACTGCTTTTGTAAAGATCTGGATGAATTCTTCCTGATCAATTATCCTGATGATAATTCTCTTTTCCCATGGGCATTTTGTCAACACGTAAGAAGATGCACAGGAGACCCCAGGAGAAGCCCCAACACTCACCTAGGAACGAGGTGACGATCTGCAGACTGACAGCACATCAGGCAGGACAAGCTTGCAGGGAAACACGGTGGCAACCGGTTACATCCCGTTCACAGCAATCCACAGCCGCGGGCAGTGAAAAGTGACGATTTTCTGCAGAGCTGCTGCAGGGGGGAGAGGTGGAGGTGAAGGAGAGCCTGCCGGAGGAGGCTGAAGCAGTGCCCCCCGCGGCAGCTGCTGTGCCGGCAGTTTGCAGCCTCAGAGCAACGGCTGCTGCCGGATTTCCCACCCAGAGGCACTCCCAGTTTCCCGGCACACAGACACTTGTCCTTTTATTACTTTTCAGTTACTTCTTGTACCTTCAGTGTGGGAGATTTCGGCTCTGCCTGCAGATGTCAAGAGACTCTTTCCTGAAAGCAGAGCAGGACGTTCCGACTTGAAAAAAACAGGATTTGTTTTTTTTGGGGAAAGGTGCAAATTTGAAGCTCAGCACCGAAGCTGAACTTTGACCAGAAAGCCAGAGGAGCAGCCGGGCTCTGCAGGGGGGCTGGGCTCCAGCACAGCCCTGCTCACCCCCCATCTCTCCCAGCACCTCCCAGCTGGGAAACACTGTCCCCCAGCCGGAAGGCAAGAGCCCCCCTGGGCCAGCTCTCGCCCTCGGCCTTAATGCCGGATTCTGAGCAGCACCTCTCGGCTCTGGTGACCGGCACCCTCTGAAGCACCACTCCGGGGTGTTTCATCAGACTGAACCCACCCACCCCAAATCACCACAGCGGGCAGAAAATATTAAATGGGTCACCTCTTTCACCCTTGAAGTAAAAATAAAGGGCTAAAATTCCCTTTCCCTGGGGTAACCCGACAGATAAACCCCGCAGACAGCACAGACCCCAACAGACAGCAAAACCCACCGAGTTCAAGGGAAAAGGACAAGCACAGTCACACAGCAGAACGTCTGGAGTGCCACAACCGGGACAACAAACCTTTCATTTTGAAAACAAATTCAGAACCATGAAAAAGTTTGGGGTTTTAGACCAAAGCTTTCCCTTCCCCGGCGATGCCCCCACCCCCGGCAGGGAAATGGGCCCCAGCCCCCTGCGCCCACCCACTGCTGGGCCGGAGCCACCACCACTAGTGCTGGGGCTGCTGGGGCTGGTGCCCCCTTGGCAGGAGAAACACTCAGTCACCACCCAGACCAAAGGGAGTGTTTTCAAAGGAGCAATTCCCCCTTGCCGGGTGAACCAAATCTCTGCAGGAACATCCCTCAGGGGAGACCATGGAGAGCTGGAGGCCTCCTGCCCAGGCCGCCTCCCTCAGAGCACAGAGCCCTGGCAGAGTGTCGCAGGCAGTAGGCCCTGTGGGGCCAGGGGACCCCGGGGGGCTCCAGCACGTTGTGTCCCCCCAGCACCTGCCCACACTCCTGCCTGTGCCGTGAGGGGGCACTGGGGACCTGGGGGCTATTGGGGGGTGTTATGGGGGTTCTGTGGGAGGTGTGGGGGCTATTGGGGTCCTGGGGGATTATTTGGGCCCTAGAGGGAGTGTAATGGAGTCGGGGGGTGGGGGCTCTGTGTGTCCTGGAGGGGTTTGGGAGGGGTATTGGGGTCCTCGGGGGGGGGGGGTGTCTTGAGGGAGATATTGGTGTCTGAGGTGGGGGGATTGGGGACGTCCTGGAGGGGGTTCAGGGGGAGTTACTGGGCTCTGGGGGTGTCTTGAAGGACGTAATGGGGTCTTGGTGCTTGGGTGGTGTTATTGGGGCCATGGGGGAGTTGAGGGGGTTATCACTGTCTGGGGGGGGGCAGGGGGGGTGGTGTGTCTAAAGGGCTCCTGAGGGCAGTTTCTGGGGGAGATAATGGGGTCCTGGGGAACTATAATGGGGTGCAAGAAGGGTCCAGTGGGGACTAGTGGGGTGCTGGGAGGGATCTTGTGGGAGTAATTGGGGTCCTGGGGCTCTTCTGGGAGGGCTAATGGGGCTTAAGGTTGTCCTGGGGGTGGGCTGGTGGGGTTCCGGGGAGATACTTGGGGTCTTGGGGGGTGAATTGGAGACCTGGGGGGCCACTAGTATCTGGGGGGCACTAACGAGGTTGGGGGAGGATTGGGGTGACTGAGGGTGTTTTGGAGGGACCTGGGGGTGGCAAATACAGTTTGGGTGGGTTGCAGGGGAGATTTGGGATTCCTGGGGGTCCCAGGGGTACCTGTCCCTCCCCCCCCCCTGCAGGTGCTGCTGCCCCAGGGGCACCCCAAGAGCATCAGCCCCGACCCCCTCCAGTACCAGTGCTGGGACGCTGTGGGGGTGGGGGACGGCGCCTCCACCGTCACCAGGGCCACCCTCAGCTGGGTGCTGCGGGGTGAGTTCCCTGGGTCCCAAAACCCCCTTTTCACCCCAAAGTGCCTTTCATCCCCAGATCGATGTCTGACCCCCAAACCCCCAGTATCACCCCAAAATTTCCCCATTAGACCCCCAAAGCCTTTTTTGACCCTTAAATCTCCCACTTTGAACCCGTGATCTCACTTTGACCCCCAAATCAGCTGCAGCACCCTGAAAACTCTTATGTTTCATCCCCAAAATCTATCCTGAAACACAAAACCCCACAGTTTCACTCCAACATGTCTTCTAGCAACCCCAAAAGCCTTCCAATTTCACCCCAAAATCTTCCTTGGACCCCAGAATCTCCCTGTTTTGCCCCAAAGTGTTCTAGTTTGACTGCCAAATGTCCCGCACTCACCCCAAAATCTCTCTTGGATCCACAGAATCCCCCAGTTTGACCCCAGAAATTACTCCAGCAGCCGCCAAACCCACCAGTTTCATCCCCAAATCCCCCAGTTTGACCCCAAAACATGCCTGTATGCAAAATCCCTTTTTCACCCCCTGTACCTCCAATTCCCTCATTTCACCACAATTCCCCCCATACCTGCAATTGCCCCTTTCCACCACAAATTTCACAATGGCCTAAATCCATCAATTTATCCCAAAAGGCATGTTCCCAAAATCTTGCAATTTCACCCTAAATCTTCTAGTTTCATCCTGAAACATCTTTGTCCAAATCCACCAATTTCTCCCAAAACTCCCTTGTCTGTAGGCAATCAGGGAGCTCTGGAGGGGTCTGCAGCACAGCTGGGGTGTCTGTTGAGATTTTGGGGGGTTTCCCGCACCCCTGGTGACCGTGTCCCCCCTTTCAGTGCCCCCAGGGCAGGAGAAGGAGGGGCCCTGCTGGAGGGGACCCCGCTGCGCCTCAAACTGCACTGCACCCACGAGCTCTGGGTGGAGCAGCAGCTCTGCTACAAGGAGATTCCCGAGGCCTGCGTGGGCTCCTGCCAGGCCAAACGTGCCGTGAGTGTCCCCCCCATGTCCCCAATATCTCGGGGGGTCCACACCCCTTTTTTGGGGACATCCTGGTGTCCCCAACTCAACACTGTCCTCTTGGGTTGGTGGCCTCCCTCTCTCCTCCCACCTTCAGTATCATATTTATGGGTCCCTGTTGCTACGCCACAGTGTCCCCACCTCCCGGCCACATCACTCGGGGTGTCCCCTTGTCCCGTGGGGTGACATCCCCATGTGTCCCCCCATCAAGCTCTCCAGAGCATTGCCGCCGATCCTGGTCTCTACCAGATGCTTCCACGTTTCAGCACCTTCATCTGGGAGGGGGTGAGTCCCATGGGTGTCCCCAACATGTAGGGTGACACAGGGGTGTCCCCAAAGGTGGGGTGGCCCTTGTGACACCCACAGACACTTTTTGGGGTCTCCCTTTTCCCCAGGTCCATGTCGACATGGTACAGAACAATCTGGTGCTGCTCATCTACCTCCTGGGGATGGCGAAGGCTCTGATGGACAACCCCACCCTCTTCCTGGAGAAATACGAGTCTGGGGAACACCACCCCCAAGACTGTCCCCTCCCCTGGGACTCCCCGAGGGATGTCACCAGCCTGTGCTGGTCACCCAGGGCTTCTGTAACCCCCTCCGTTTCCCCCTCTGTGTCCCGCCATGTCCCCCGTCTCCACCAGCTCTTCCCCATCATCACGACACGTGTCGGGAGCCACCAGCTCTCCCAGTCCCGATGTGGGACCGTCCCCATGTCCCCCCCATGTCCCCCGGTGCCCCCATGTGTCGTGACACCATCATGTTTCTCTTTGGGCTTCCTGGGGAGGGACTGCAGCCGGGCAAGACCTGTTGGGGAGCTCAGTCTTATTTGGGGATGCTCTGTGGGACAGGAGGACAATTGCTTTGAGCTGCAAAGATTTTGGCAAGGATTACCCACACTGCCTTCCATCTGGAATACTGTTCAGTGGAACCTGGGGGTTTTTTAATTCAAAAGAAAAATTAAAAAATAGGGGGTGTGTGAATAGCTGTGTGCTAGTATACAGTGAATAATCTCCTCCTGCACAGAATGAATGGCTTTATAGTTAAAAATCTCCATCCATGTTACTAAAAGGGGTTCCCTTACTGATCCGAGTGCTTGCTGATGGATTCCTGGCTGACAAAATCCCCTCCCAGCTTGCTTAAACATTTAAACCCTCTTTCAAGTGCCATTCAGATTATCTAGTGTGATTTCTTCCAATTTAACGTAGTAGCCTAAAGTGAGGATTGTTCTTAAAACCTAGGGTCAGAAGTTCATAGAAACATCTTCTGTGTCTGGGTTAAATGAGTTAAAGCTGTTGCTGTGTCAGGTGGGGGGTTCCTAACGCCGTTTTTCCCCGCTCAGCAGAGATGACCGTGCACATCTCACCTCCAGGAGCCAGGACGCCGTGTCCAGGTTCCAGCCCGTGCTGTCCCCAGAGCTCGTGTCCTCGAGGGGAGCAGGGCGGGCGTCACCCCGCGAGGGGTTGGTGTGTTGCAGCAGTCGGTGCTGTGAGGGCTGGGGGGTGGCAGCGGGGTGGCAGCGGCTGTTGGGGTCCATCATTGGCACAGCCCCCCCCTGCCCGCTGGGGAATCTCTGGGTCCCTGGGGCAGTTTTTGAAGGGTCCCTCCCAGTTGGGTCGATGGACCCAGCGCAGCCAGGAGATGCGGTTGGAGCTGCTGGGCCTGGCAGAAATCCCTCGGCACTTGTGATTCGGAAGAGGCAAATCTGAGCCCACAGTTCTCCTTAGACGACCTTCAGGAGCTGGGGGCTGCGGGGGGGACGGGCTCTCTTTCTCTGCTCCAGGGACTGGTCCCGTTGCTCACAGGAAGGGGAAGAGCTTGAACAGGTGACTCTGCCATTTCCCTTCTTCTGGGGGTTACAGGAGCTGTCCGGGGGTGCGGGAGATGTGAGTTCACCAGCTGAGCCAGACTGGGTAGGGCAGAGATGGGCTGTAAAGCCTCTGACCTCAGCGCTGGGTCTGTGGTGCAGCTGGAATCGTCTGCCTGCACGCGTGGCCTGGGGACTCTTGTTTTAAAGGAGATATAATGAATAAACTCAGTGAATCCAGTGCGCGCTCTCTCCGGCCAAATGCATAAGCAGTTTCTTTAGGGTAAGATAAACAGTTCCTTGAACTCGCTGGTTATACTGACTAACTCCCCGTTGCCTAAAATGGGACCAGGGTTGGCTGGGACGTGGGTGCCCCCATCAGAGACACCCACGTTGAGGCAGATGAATCCCACCACAGGCTCCTGTGTTCCTCACCAGGTCTCTGACCACTCTGCTCTTGGCCCTCACTGAAGCTGGGTACAGTCTCTCTCTCATTTATTTGTATCTTTTTTTCTCTGTATGTTTTTTTTGTTTTGTTTTGTTTTTTATTTTTAACAGTAGGGCGATTCTTAGACATTCAGTTGCAGAAGCTTCTGTTTGCAGATCATGCTTGGCTCTCCAGGTAGGTGTAATTAGCAGCCTTTTCCTCTTCTGTTCATCCCTGATAAGCTCAGGCCCTCTCTCTCCTGTTTCTGAAGCCCGCTGCCCGAGGTGCCTGGCACTGCCCAGGGACATTCTGCATCTCATAACTTCCACGTAACTTCTGAGAGATAACATTGGGATACAAATATTTTGAGCAGAAGATGCTGAAAAAGTGAGGTAAACATTATGAGCATAGCACTATATTTTTTAGTTTGTATTTTTATCTGCTACAGATTTAAAGTTTGAACTTAAGCAAACTTAGTTGAATTGATGTGGAAGGCATGTTCAAATCAGCAAATATTTCTTTCAAACACGTATAAGCAAAGTAGCAGTTACAAAGAGTGGTTTGGCTGTAAAGAGTTTTGTATTTTAGAAGCCAAATCTACAAGTTCTTGTTAAATCAAAGTGGCCTAGAAAAACGATCTTTTAATTCTGTGCCACAAATGTTATGACCCGCCGCCTTCTGAAACGTTATTGTCGAAGTTGTGTGGTAGAGACGTAGGTGATCAGTGGCTGGGCTGTGGCCTCTCAGGACACGCATCTCCTTTTGTTCAGAAGACTCTCAGGCTGCAGCAAGCGCCCAGACGTCACAGCGAACACGGAGGGTCCAAAAGAGAAATCAGCAAGATACAAAGGAGGAAAGGGCAAGGAAAAGGCGACAGCCTGAATCCCGTCTGTCCTCAACAATGAACCGCTCAGCTCCGGGCTGGCCGCACAGGCCGCCTGCACTTCAGGGTCTCAGGCACAAACCTTCTGCAGGTCGGTACTTACCTCCTTCCTCACAAACGAAACCCATAACAGGAGACGCCTGACCCTTAGTTCAGTGAAGGGAAAAGCAACTTCTCTTGAGGTCTGTTTGCCTCTTTTGGAGGACGGGCCGAGCCCGAAGGGGCAGAGTGCCCTGACAGCAGCTGCCGGGCAGGCTGAGGGGTGCGGGGAGCCTGCTCCCGGGGAAGCTGCTCCACTCTGCGTGGCTCAGTCGCTGTGGGCTGGGCTCTGAAGCCAGGTCCCAGCAGGCACACCGTAACTCCCTGCTCGCTCTGCCCGCTGACTGTCCCGGTACCGCTCCAGATGCGCAGGCAGGGGGACGCCCACCGCTAAGGGGAGAGTCTCGCCTCAGGACGCCGCAGCCCCGAGCTGCGCCCTGCGCTTGGCCCGTGAGGAGCCGCGGCTCCGGCTGCAAACCCCAGCGGGGGGGATGCGGGTGTGGGGCTTGTGCGGGGAGCGCCTGAGCCACCGGGTGCTGGGCAGGGGGAGCCCCGTGCCGGCCAACTCGCCCTTTAGCCCCAAACGCCTGTTGGCAGAGATGCCGGTCTCCTGGGGGGTGGGGACGTGCTCCTGCCCCTGGAGAAGGTGCCTGAGTTCCGGGCGTGAGAAGGGCACTGGGGTTTAGAGGTCAGGGTTGAGGCAGGGGTAGAGGTTGGCAATAGCTGGGATCTTTAGTCAAAAAAAGAGATTGTATATTCAAGGAGTTTGTTTCCTCTCCTCTGCTAATCCAGTATGGAATATGAGCCAGAAGAAGAAGCCAGTGCTGTACACACTGCACACTCTTAAGTCTTTGTTTTAAAATATGTGTGAGGTCAAGCCAGGACATGCTTTGCAATTTGTGTATTTACTGCAGCGAATGTTCTGCTCTTCCTGGCTATTTCCTGTGGTTTTCAGCTTGCTTGACCTCCACAGAAATAAGCACTGTGTATGTGAAAGAGGCCATTAAGAATCTTCCCTTTATTTTGGGTTATTTTGTGCTCTGTTTTAAATGACGATCAGTATTATTGATGCCAATGTTTACAACAGCCTTCTGGTTCCCTGGTTCAAGTATTCTGAGCCTAATCCAGCTACATGCATTGGTGACTGGGAGAAAGCAAACAGGTCGTCACAGCAAATGTTCCCAGCTGAGTCCTAATGTGGCTTCTGTAGCAGGGGACGGACAAAGGAAGGATGCTCGTGATCCACTGCGATTTGCAAACAGTCTTTGAGTTCTCATTTCCATCATGTTTTTACTCTTCCCTTCTTTGCAGGGAGTAAAACTGATTTTAGCTCTTGAAGAGGCACGTGCAGTATTTCAGCCCCTGAAATCCACGTGTCTGCTGCTGGAAGAAAAAGATCTTTTTCTCGCAAGTAAGCAAAGCAATTTTTCCTGGGTAGTGCAGGTGTTGCTCGTGCAGAGATAGACTGCTGTGTGAGGTCTTGCAGCTAAGACATAAATATCAGTACTGTGAGTTTTAAAACTGTTTGGGTAACACTGTGCTCTCGGTCAGCACTTACACTGATGAGAACTGTGATAGGAGAAAGGGAAAAAATCTGGCACACGGCATATGTTTCCAGCCATCTGGTGGCTGCTTCCACAACTGAACACACAGCGTTTGCCTTGCCGAGTTTGTGGGAGCATGATATAATCAACCTGCCAGGCCTCCCCGTATTTATAGTTTATCCATCGTCCCCTGTACCAAAGGGGCTTTAACCGTTTGGTTGCTTGATGGCAGCGCATGTCTCACATTCATGGATCACCTGTGCAATGGTGTCCATGGTTCAGTCACCCCTCGGTCACAAGCCCATCTATATATTCCATCTCCTCCCTGATGGCCTGAGGCATCATGGGCCCAGCGAGCCATAAATTGTTCACCCTTATGCTGCCAGTCCAGATCCACTCGAGCCACCTTAATCTGCCTGTTGGTTGTTCTGATGTTCCTCAGTGGCCCGGCTCTTGGGTACGTGAGCACCTACACGCCGTACTTTCACAGCCAGGTTCTCTACCCCAGCAGCAATATCTCGCCCTCACTCAGCAGCCCGGATGGGTTTGCCTCTGCGCTGCCCGTGGCCCCGTTCCCACTGCTGTAACCACCCCCACAGCACATTTGCCACCCCCACGAGTCAGTGCAGACAGAGCACTGGCCACCTTTCTCGCTCGGCGGCAGCCAAGGCCACCTGGATGGCTTTCACCTCTGCACACTGACTCGGTAGGCACGGGCCAGGCCCCAGCACGTTGCAGTGAGTTATGTCTCTCTGGAATTACCTGGGTGACACAATACCTTTTCTAAATATTTTACTAGTTTTTCAGGATTCTGCACCCGTTCGGGAGTGAAGTTCCAATACACCGGAGGTTCCCACTGTCCTGGGCACTTGCCCGTGCTGTCCCACACCCCCAGCCACTCAGAATTCTCCAATCTTGGGGTAGATCTCCTGGTGATACTCTTAAATAGTTGCTTAACCCTGAACAAAGCCTGAACCACATGCAGGAACACCCTGGCTCCCAGTTGTAAGTAGCCTCAGGACCGATGACTTCATCGTGCCATAAATCAGTGTTAACACGGTTCAGCAAAACAAAAATCTTAATCCAACTCCCACGGGTGATGAGCAGCAGCTATACATGAGACTATATATGGCAAACGAGGCAATTTTGAGGAGACGAGCGATTGACGTTATGGCCAGCAATTGGCCAGCCACTATCATGAACGCTTCTAAGAAATGGTTATAACACACTGACCAGATCTGTCATCATCTCAACCCTTTGAGCCCCACGCTGGGCACCAGAAAGGACTGTTGTGGTTTGAACTTGGTCAGAGCCAAAGTCCATGCAGCTGCTCACTCACCCTCCCCCATCCAGGGAATGGGGGAAGAGAGTGGAGGGACAAAAGGAAAACTCGTAGGTTGAGATAAAAACCCACCAGTTTAGTGGTTGTAATAAAGAACCCCAATAACAATAATAGAAAGTACAAATGGGTGATGCCCAAGGCGATTGCTCAGCACCCACCGACCAATACCCAGCCCACTCCCGCCCAGCAATCCCAACAGAACGGAGACCCTGTGGTCACAAAACTGGAAGCAAGAGAGAACACACTTGCTTTATATCCTGAGCATAACGTCACGGGATGTGGAACACTCCAGTGGCCACTCTGGGCCTGGCACTCCGGCTGTGCCCCTCGCAGCTCAAGAAAATTAACTCTATCCCAGCTGAAACCAGGACACTGTTGCAGCAGATTAAACATACTCTGTGAGTGCGGGAGAGAACTGGACACGGGCGGGCAAACGCCTCAGGTGACCGCCAGGGCGAGACGGGGCCGGCTGGAGTGTTTCTGTCGGGACCAAAGCAGAAGGCCCGGGGGAGTACCGGGGTGTGTGAACTCTCTGGGACAAGCCTGAGGGTACAGGAAGGTCCTGAGGGGACATGATGGGGGCCTGGGGACACCCCGAGAGGAGCCATTGGCTGATGGCGATCTGGGTCCCTCCCCCCCGCAGCGGAACCCCTGCCCCACCCAGCCTGGGTAACGGGTCACAATATGACCCCCCTTTGTGACATCACTTTGTGACAGCCCTTTGTGACACCCCACTGTGACCGTTTCCGTGTCACCCCCGGCACCGTATCTAGGCAGCGCAGCTCCGCAGTGTCTGACAAGACGGGGAAGGGACAGGGCAGGAGCACAGCGGGGAGACTCCTGAGCACAGCCCACGTCTTTCCCCGCTGCCCCTGGCGTTTCCCTTAACCTGACCCCCCCACTGTCCCTCAACCACTTCATTTTTGAGGATGGCAGAGAGACCCCCCAGCAGCCCCAGGGTGGTTTGGGAGGAGGTGGGTGTTCCCCAGGAGAGCAGCTCTCCTCCAGAGCCCTGTGAGGTGTCCGTGGTCCAGCCGCTGCAGATGGGTGAGTAGAGGGCTCCCCGGGGCTGGCTCGATGCTGGGACCCCGTTTCCTCGGCGTGGGGCCATGTAAAGCTCTTCGCCGTCTGGGAGGCTTGTTGGCGAAGGTGGCGTGTCCTACTGACTCTTCCTTGTTTCTGTGTAGACGAGACACTGCCAGAGGAGGATCCAGAGCTCTCAGAGCTCCAGACAGAATGGGATTCTGAGAGCGCCTTGTTGCTTTCTTCAGATGACAGCAGCAACATAATGGTAACGGGCTCCCCTCTCGCAGGGACCCTTGTCCGTGCATCGGCTGGTGCAGGTGAAGGGACCCAGAGATGGTTGAGCTGCTCAGCCAAGCTCAGCGTGACAATCTTCCCCCCGTCCCTCCTCCCGTAGGTGTTTGGCGAATACCTCCAGCCTTCTCAGAGGATGGACGTTCTCCTCGTGGCCATCGAGGCCTTGACGGCAGACGATGCCCACGACAGGCAGATGGGCAGAGACGTCGTGGACATGGCTGTGACAGCCCCTGTTTCCTGGCTGACAGATGTAAGTGCCCCCTGGCTGGACTGTCCTTCCGTGTCAAGACGTGTCAGGCCTTGACTTCCCTCCTGCCCTAACCCGGCTCTCTCAGGCATGTGAAACCATTTCAAGGCAGCAGGGAGGGATGGGAATGGCAGCACCATCCTTACCCATGTCCCCTCCAGGTGCCAAAAGTCATGAGATATATCCACAAAAATGTGGAGCACATCTGCACAGAGTCATCCCGGAACAGCCTGGACTCACTGCTGCTGGTGCTGACCAAGTGGAGCCCCAGGGAGGTGGTCAGGAGCCTGTTGAGCATCTCTCCAACATGTGACAGGTACTGGCCCTGACAGCCTTGAGGGCTCGTTCCCCGCAGGGAGAGTGGCCCAGAGACCCAGAGACTCTATCGCTGCCAGACCCACGGGAAACTGCAGGATATCTATCCCTGAGGAGCAGGGCTCTCCATGCCACTAAGCTTCCCCCTTCAGGCAGAGCCGGCCAAAGCGGAGTCCCTGCCCCATGGGAACAGAGCCTCACCCCCTCTGCCTCCCCGGGCACCCCGAAATGAGGGGGGTGGGCAGTGCCGGGGTCTGGAGGAGCCGAGGCAGCCCGACTGACCGAGTTTTCTCTGGCTCCACAGCGCTGCCATGGCCATGTGGGAGGTGGCGATCTCCACGCCCTGGGCTTTGGGGAACGTCCTGACGGAGCTGTTCAGCGTGCTGCAGGACTGGCAGCATCGCCGGGTGTTCAGCTCCGCCACGGATGACGCCTGCATCTACCCCTTGTCTGTGAGTGACCCACGCTCAGCCCCAGCTCTTTGTCCTCCTCCTCCTCCCCCCCTGCTCAGCACCAGCCAGACCCCTGTGCCACACGCTTGGGCCCACCCCATGCTGGTTTGGCCCCACCAAGCCTGTCCCGGCACAGGCAGCGCTCTGCCCTCCCCCCTGCCTGCGTCCCCCTGCCCAGCTCTGCAGCCTGGAGACCCCGGGAAGGGGCAGAAACCAGAGTCAAGGCTGTTGCTGGTCCTGGGTCAGAGACGTGGGGACTCGGGGGTGGCTTCAGGGGGAGAGGAGACCCTTGCCATGGACCGTGCTGGTGGCGGGGAGGGAGCCCTGCAGCTCTGCTGGTCTCTCACCGCTGTCTCCATTTTAGCTCCTGGTCTATGCTGACATTGATGCAGAGGAGTTTGCTGCCCTCTACAAAGCCCAGCGGTACCTGAGGCGTCCCAGCCCAGTGATGCTCTCGCTGGTGCTCGCAGGCCTTGTCACGCTCTCAAAAATACCTGAAACGGTGAGAGGGGGTCGGCAAGGGGAGCCACATCGGCAGCCGGGGGCTGGGGCGGTGGTGGTGTCTTTCACTACTTCACGAAAAGGCAACGTTGTGTTTCGTACAGGCCAGAAAACTGCCAGTGCTGC